>NC_056731.1:1298597308-1298719808 GCF_019279795.1 Protopterus annectens
CTGCAGTAGATCAGCCATAGAACACATGTCGTAAGATAAGCCAGGTTTAGGAAAGTACAAATGAAAGCAGACTGCTGGATGCATGCCAGAAAATGGGAGAGGAAACATTAAGAAATGTTAAGGGAAGGGCAAGAGGTAATCCACGGCAGCCAATGTAATTCAACACCAAAGGCACCACAATAGCAGTACCTGTGGTAAAACACAAAAGATACCCTGTGGCTCCAATGGTACATACACACCCTATGACATCATCAGTGTTCACAGCACAATAGTATAAAGTGTGAAGGCACCTCACACACACCCGTGTATTCCCAAACACTGCGCCATCAGTGTAAACAGATGGGGAACCTTTACAATGTACATGTTGGGAGCTGCCATAGCTGTGATTCATCACCATGTGTTAGAGACTGAAGATGTTGTAGAGGATGATGCTGACAACCACCATAGGCACTGGAGGAGTTGAAGAGTGTTCAGACCAAGGGTAACCTACCAGGGGCTACATGATCTGGAAATAGTAGAGCATTACAGGGTGGACAGGGATATCCGACAGCAAATAGTTGAGCTGTGCCGGCTACACCTGAGATCCAGAAACAACAGAGGGGAACCCATCTCAGTGGACATGAAGGTATGTGTAAGCTTGCGAATACTAGCCACAGGTACCTTTCAAAGGCCAACTGGAGATATAATGGGGATCTCACAGGCATAAGCATCCAGGGTACTACACCAGTTCCTGGATGCTATGTTACCACATGTCAATGAGCATATATACTTCCCCCGAACTCAGGAGGAGTTGGCCAGCAATATGCGTCTCTTCCACCAGGTGGCGCACTATCCGTAGGTACTGGGTGCGATAGACTGCACGCACATACATATCAAGTCACCACCCGGTAAGCATGGTAGACGCTACATAAACCGCAAGGGATACCACTCCATCAACTGCCAGGTCATGTGCAATGCCCAGGGCATTATTATGGATGTGTGTGCCAGCAGCCTTGGAAGCTACCACGACTCCCACATCTGGCATGCCTCACAGCTGTATCAGGTATTTGTCATGGGGGACATCCCACATGGCCACCTTGTGCGGGATGCTGGCTAGGCACTGGAGCCGTGGATAATGACTCCCATCAGAAATGCACAAACACCCATGCAAGAACGCCATAATGAGGCACACGCACAAACCAGAATAATCATAGAGCATGTGTATGGGATGCTGAAATCACGGTTCTGTTGCTTGGACATATCTGGTGGAGCCTTGCAGTACTCTACAGGCACGTGTGCCCACATCTTCATAGTATGTGCTATGCTACATAATATGATCCTGCAGAAACAGCTGCAACAGGGACATAATGGTGAAGGCCCTCACAACCCACTGCAATTGCCAAGGCCATCACAGGCACAGAGGGATTAAGACCACGTACACCCTGTGCCAGCCCCAGTAGGCAGATGGAGGCATGCTCAATATGCCCATGCCTTGGCAAAGAGGGAATGTATAGCACATATGCTGACAGTGTAGGCCCCTATGGACTGACACACTTCTCCACCTGCACACACAGTAAACTGGATGGCACACACATGCGACCACCTGTAAAGTGTAATGTATAGGTGGCCTACTGTGTGAATCCTACATAGGCAGCCCTCAACCATTGCACACACAACAGCTATTGGAACAAGGAATGTCAACACCTGAACAGTACATGCACCTAACAGCATATGTTGATACTGTATGTATTGGTTCCTAGGTACATCGGTAGGTACATGCCGGATTCTCAGGGGCCATTCATCAACCGAGGCAAACAGTGTCTGCTGTCACCACCACATCGATTAACCAACTTTCCCTCAGTGGAGCAGAGGCAATTGTGGGATCCATATGTGTAATCACTGTTCCCCACACACTCTGCATGGCTTAACTGGTGTGTTAATGATGGGCTCCATATAATGTAATTAGGGATGTAGTGGCAAAGCATGGGGTGTACCCGTGACAGGTATCTGTCACCCCAGCATGCTCCACCTATGGTTGTGTGAAGGTATAGCACATTATAGTGTGTGGCTCACTGTGACATACATTACCAATGCTGGAGCACATCCATTAAACATCACTTGGACATACCATTAATAGGTCTCATCCATATGTAAACTAACTGAGTTACACATATGATTGCATTATGGAGTAACAGCCATAGTATAGTCCACATACAAAACACCATAACACGTGTACAAATCCCAGATGCCCAAGTGGTAAATGCACTGACTGTCGTGCATGTTCCTGGTCCCACGTCCTGCAAGGGACGTTACGTAATCCCGAAGGCACGAATAATGGATGTTGGATGCAGGTCATCAGATCAGGTTTAGCACATGTCAGCAGGATTATGTGTTGGCAAGTGCTGGTAAGCGTCGTTTAAACATGAATATACGGATATGCGCGAAACAGGGCTAAGCTTTTCTGAATATCGCGCAGATCACGGTCAACGATGTCCAGAACAGGTGAAACTAGCATTATTCACCCCTGTACTAATAGTGCCTGCTCGGAAGCGTAGAGCACGCAATCATGTACACAATCATCTAACACTAAGCTACCTGAGATATACCAACGGCAGGTGTGTATTGTGACAGGTTAAAACACAAATGTGCGGAGTCCAGGAAACAGTATACACCGACATGTACACAACGAAAGGTGTGTTCTCCCTCTCACTCTCTCTCTCTATATATATATATATATATATATATATATATATATATATATATATATATATATATATATATGAAGGGTGCTAGAGAGATATAAGTTGGTATATACGTATTCACCTATATCTGCAAATATATAGATATGTCATCGACATGTACACAACCATGGAGGTACAAATAAATAGGATACTGCCATCTATTAAATTTGTCACATACCGACATGCGTAATCACGAGGCTGAAAGACCAAAAGACTACAGTACCGGAACACTGGAACCGAGAGTAATATTATCACGATGTTAAGGGACATTTAGTTATCACTGCCGGTGCTGCAGTCCAGGTAGGTACTGTGTTCAACTGTGTATGTGATTGCTGTATTCTGCGTATGTGTGTGTTGAGGGTGCTGTGTGTGTTTCTGTGGGACTGTAATTGTGTGTGTGTGTGTGTGTGTGTGTGTGTGTGTGTGTGTGTGTGTGTGTGTGTTTGCATCATGTGTCTGTTAGTGCTAACTCAGAGGTAGATCAGTACTGTAGGTGTGGTCATAGCTGGCCGTAGGCATACAGTTACCACCTGTCCCACTTTAAGAGGGACAGCCCCTCCCTGGGCAGTTGTGTCCTGACAAAAAATATTAAAAAGGGCAAATGTCCGAGATTGTAGGACATAATTATGTCCCATATGTTATGTAAAAGTTGCATTAAATAGTTATGCCTGTATCTAAAATATGTAAATGTTACGTGAAACATGATAAGTAGCTAAAGTGCTTCAAGAATAAGTATGTATTCAGGATAAAAGTATGTTCTATCCTGTGTACTGTCCATGGGTATGTGTCGGCTTGGAAACACCGATGTGTGTCCTGCAAATGTCCCACTATGGCTATTTGAAAAGGTGGCAACCCATGCCAAAGAGGTTCAGTCACCAACACAACTGCAATGAGTGCATATATCTGTGACAGAAATACATGAGACAGCTGTCATTTAGTAACATTCCCTTACATACCGATGTATTTCCAGAGGTATTGAAGTATCAACCTCACCTGCATGCTATATAGAAACCAATTAACAATGGCTCAATGTATAAGCCCGTAACAACCATAGTTTCTCAGTCTACTAAATGATAGGTCTTCAATTAGGGAAGGAGCCCAACCACATATATGGAATATGTAGAAATGCAGTATCCACAAACCTGTATATGCTATGTACACCCACCTACATCTTCCCCACATCTGAAACAATTGCAATACAGACTGTAATAACATCACAAACATCCACTCACTCAATTATATCTGCAGAACCGTTAACATACCTTGTGAGAGACACATTTGTAATGGTGCCATGTGAAATCGTAGCTGTTGTATAATGGAACAGACAGCAATGTTACAGGTTTTGTTTGCTGTAGTCGCTTATCAGATGGTTGAGATGACAGGTACACTCACATGTAGAACCACATACTCTAGCCATCACACACAATCCACGGGAGACATGAATTCAAAATATCCGTGTCTCTCCAAATAGCAGTTGAAATTCCTCACAACAAAACACATACAGGCCTTCTCCCTGAAGGTAGGGCAAACGGGAAATGCCCAAGTGGAGAATTCAATTATACCCCACTGTTGCCACGTAATTTGTGAATGGAGTAGTGGCACAGCTGATGTGCATGTAATAATTTACTCAAGAACACCAGCTGGCGGCAGGATACCACATGTTACTGGTATCGACGTATATAAGGATGCCTTGCCATACATTCAAACCGTAAGCTCATACCATAGAACTGTTTATACAGTAAAGGTGCAAGAGAGATATTTTACAAAGACTCAGAAACAAGGTTTGTAGAACACTCAGTATGTCAGTGTATGTAGAGCCTGTTTTGTAGTAATTAAAGTGTACGCAATGCATAAAGTGGGAAAAGGTATTATGTAGTGATGTCTTGTTGAGCATAGTAATGCTTGTAGAAATTGTGTGTCCTGCTGTGGGCCACAAGGTAAACATCTCATACACCACAAGGGATGCTACATGAGGGCTTTAAACACAATTCCACACCACCCACCGTCAGTGGTAGGGTTTGTCCAACATGTACGTGCCATAGCAGGGGATAGTATATGTTGATATACTGTCACAGTAGGCATGTGTAAGGGCATATAATGAGAATAACATGCCTAGGGTGATCCTGCTGTGCAAGTATGCTTTGCATTATGGGATAATGTTTAAAAAATGTGTAATGTACAGTATTGTAGGTAGATATGTAAGATATTTTACACAGCATAACTGTTATATCATGCAAACAAAGGGTATCGTTTATTGGCATGTAGAATACACAATAACAGGATGCACATGGCTTGTAGTCATGGGACACTGTAACAGCATGATAGCTAACTGAAATGGAAGAGCTACTCAATTATCCATGCACAAAGGACATGTAATAGCTTCACAGGTTCATAGTGAGGTACTATGCTGTCTGGCCAAGTCCATGTGTAAGCCCAACGGCAGTGTTTTCACCAGCGGCACCTCCCTAGGCTAGTGTCCTGTCTGTGAACATCAGAGCCATGTGTTACCTGCACCTGTGTACAGTACAGCCACTGCAGTGATCCCTGGCGTACATGTATGTCTCCCACCCACCCATTGAGGTATCTCATGAAGAGTGCTAGCGATTGTCCCTGCTTGATGTACATAGGAATCATGCTGGTGGATCAATCATGGCTCCTTGTTTGCAGTCGTCTGGAAACCTATTCAGGGAAAGTCCCTCTGTGCTAGCCTGTACCTCAGGGAAGCATATACCGAACATGAGGGGCCATATGACAGAGGACTGTGGTACGCCAAGTGTAACTGAATTACTGTAGGTACCATGGTATGCTACCTCATTGTGTGGGTCCTGTCCGTGAGCCACTTTGCATAACATCCCGAGACGTAGGGGTCGATGTGCAGGTGGATGTGTATGTTGTCAATACCAGAATGGAGAACGGTGCTGAAAGCCAATGAGAGGACAATGTAGGCTGTGTGGACCCCCTTACCCTCATCAACTACCCTGGTAACTGTATCAAAGGAGTCCACCAGGTGTAGGAGCCATGGTCTGGCCCTAACAAATCCAACCCGGGTGGCATCAAAGATCTGGAGGCCACCAATGTCTCTGTGAATGACTTCCATGATGATGTGCCCCATAGCCTTGCAGAACAGTCCAGTCAGGCGTATAGGGCAATAGTCCCTCTGGTTCATTGTGGTGCCACCTGTGTGGAGTGTGATGACTGTTACTGTGCGCCATTTAGGGGCCACAATGTCTGATACAAGGCTATTACTGAATCTGGTGGCCAAGTGGGGAACCATGTCGTTCTGAGGTTTGTGTAAATCACAGCCTGCGATGTTGGACGGTCACATGGAGTCTGTGTTCCAGACCTTAGAGAGTGCAGGTTGGAACTGCGTAGTTGTGACCGCAGGGACTCTGCACTGTCCCTGTATGGATTTTGGCCCTGTAGGGAGTGAGAGGGTATAAAGTTAGCATTGAACCTATCTGCCAGGATGTTGCCAATAGCAGTCAGTCTGTAATGTTCCTGCCTAACCGTCATATGTCAGAGCAGATGTGGGTATTGCCATTGAGTACTGACATACCTCCATAATGCTTTGTGGTAGTCCTTGGAATGTGTTGAAGTAATGTTTATGTAGCTAGCTTTGGAGGATGTGATAAGGGATCCCGGATTCCTACTGAGGCTGACCAGTGAGCTACCCCCCCATGGGATTGTACTCCACTTTGCAACAGCCACCACCTTCTGTTGTACATTATGTGCATGGAACCGGACCCCCAGAGTGGCGTCTGTTATCTGGTGGGTACCATCATGGCTCTGTTTGGGATAGCATGATCCATGCAGTTATGTAAGTGCTAATGAAGTGCACTGGTGTATGTTTCAGCATTTGGATGTGCATTGTCCATCTGCACGGGTGTCATGACGTTTACTACTGCTGTCATAAGATGTCTGATGTAGGCATTGTAGAAATCTTCTACTGTGTATTCCATGAAGGGTGTGGTGCCAGGATGTGGATAACAAGGGTGATTAGCATATGTTCAGAAACTACCAACTAGGGGATAACCCCAGGTGTGGAACACCAGTCACATGTTGGTAATGTCCATGTCTAGGATATTGTTGGTCTTGGTGGTGGTGTGTATGGGTTGATCCAGCTGAGTGGAGGCTATGAATCCCAGAAAGCGTTGGCCTAATGTGTCGGTACATGAGTAGGCATCCCAGTTAAGTGTGGGGTAGTGTCGGTCTCACATCAGTAGTACCTGTCCGAACCCTACTGTCCAGTACACCAAGAAATGAGGGCCAGTAACTGTGGGGTATGTTGTTGAATCCGTAGCAAGTTACAATGTGTATAGCAGTTCTGGCCACAGTTAGTTGTATGTGGATCACCTCTGATGCATTGTGCTAAGGAACCAGCCTGGAGGTGTGTACATCCTTGTGAAATATGGACACACCTCCGCCGTGGGTGTTCCGGTCCTGGTTACATGACTGAAAGGTGTGGTCTAAGTGTAACCTGACAGTGCAGGTGTGCTCTCTGGAGCTTAGAGGCAGGTCCCAGTCACTGCAGAGATATTGAAGTGGTCCATTATAAGGAGTACCTCGCCTGAGTGCATTAGAGATGAAGATGTCAAGCATTGAGTAACAGTACCGCAGGTTTTGCTTGCCTGTTCCTGTTCTGATGGTGAATGTTAGAAACTGTCCAAGACAGGCAGTATAGGAGCAGCAAGAGCCTTACATGTTATCTGTACTCCCAGGGTTGACAGGTGCAGGTTATCTGTGCCAAAGCATCGTGTTTTGTTGACCATGCCATTCAAAGCAGACATATACTGGATGCCTGTGGAATGACAGCAGACGCATAGGCAACTGTTGAAGTGAAACATTCAGTTGGTGTACAGTGGTATCAGTCTGGATGAATGCAGAATGCTTCTCAGGTCTTGGGCGATACCTTCTGGGCTACAAGACCGGAGAGCTATTGCATGTCTCTGTACATGTAGTCCAGGAAGTTACATCTCAGTGCAGTCACACTAACATGGAGAATGACAGTCAAATCGTATCTGGTGAGGTGTGGCATGGGTGCATAGGTTATGTTGCGGATCCTGTAACCCGACAGCCAGATGTAAATGACTATCACCTTGTGTAGCCTGCTGAGTGGGACATTGGTGTGACCTCCTACAGAGTCACCTATGACTGGTGTGTTGTGTAGGTTATGACACCCTATTGGCTGTAGTTGATGTGCACACATGAGTCTGTGGGCTATAAGTAATTGGTGTTGTGTTTGATGATGGAGGCTGCCTCTGTTGCCTACACAGAGAGTATGGAGAGGTTGTGCAAATGTTATAGTCATACTATGTGTGGCCTGTGGTGGTGGAGAACTAGTGAGACTATGTGATGAGTGGGGTGTGTTGCAAATGTTAAATGTTCCCACATGAATGTCAGGTTCAGTCTGGGTTGGTGAGAGCATTACCCCCAGCATGGCTACATATGTGCATCTCCCACAGGCTGTAGTGTCGTATGTTGGGAGGTGAGCATTGACTGTGTACATGAGACAATTGCTCTGTTGCCTCATGTTTGCCATATTCATCATATAGACAGGCAATAACACTGGTGAGTGACACTTGGACATGCCTGTATATTCAACCATGCCACACAAGATATGTGAGTTACGTGTGTACAACAGCTGTTGTACTGTAAGCAAGCTAGAAATGTAAGGACAGACAGTGTACCTGTAAGAAATTAGTTGGAACGTGTGCTATACTAATAAGTACCTCATGAAGTGCTTACATGTTCTGAACAAGTGCTGAGCATGAATATGCAATACAGATAGGGTGTTGGATAATATAAACCCACTGCAACCGACAAGCGGAGACGCCAGTCATAACTGGAGGCACTGCACTATTACCCTGCTGAGTATGGTCTGCAGGTCTATGAACGTTTATCAACGTAAATGTTAGCAGTAGAGATGTAGATGACAGTACGGATGATTTCACACTGCATAGCATACCTGTGACAGGTCATAGGACATCACCCATACTGTGTTCCAGCTACACTAAGTATACTAGATGTACCTTCATATGTCACAGGAGTGGTCTACCAGTGGCGTGTTGACAGAAGCAACACTACAAAAGGTGTCTGAGTGACAAGTGCATATCACACCAGTGGCAGCTACAGTAAAACAGGGTTAATGTTTTGTAGTTCCCCCTCATTGTAGCCCATACCACACAGACAAATGGGAGGCATCTCCATATGTAAGGATGTGAATGGCCATGACCTAGGAGCAATAGCTGTCTCAGTGTTGTGGACAACATACAGAATGGGCTTTGTGGGTGAGGTGCATGACATATGTGCACAATCTGACAGCTGATAATAGCATTGTCACCACTAGGTGAATAACCCTGTACCCATTAACTACCACCTAGGCAGCTGTTAACATTATGGACACTGTGTGTAAGGGATGGTGCTGTGCAGTTCACCTCCCTGAGCTGGTGACGTCTCCAGGCCTATTAGGTAGTCATACAAGGCACCCATGTCATGTCAGGGTGCCATCCATGAGCATGGAGATCATTGGACAGGCATACTCAGCACTCGGGTGATCAATATTGAATCACATACCACCTTTCAGGGGTATTGGCCATGAGTGGATGGGCGATACCAGCCTTCACAATCCTCACCTCCACTATGCAGCATGCTGGCTACCTTGCATAAAGACATGTGCTACACTGTGATGTTGGACATGCTACACGTACATATCCTGATCTGAAAGACATACGTCATGGACAGCCACCGTCCTACTACAATGATCACCACATGCTGGACAGATCCATGTGCCATACATGTTACATACTCCTGCCGTACCATGCAACCCTGTCCATCAAAGCTGCACATGTCATCTCTGTCAAACATGGTGTGATGACTGCATGGTAGATGTATCATTAACTGTCTGGATCAGTAATGTGGCACTGATGCACCTAGCAGTGGCAAAATGGCTGCTGGATACAGCTAGAAAACTTTGCCTGTACATGCCATGGTTGATAACCATCCCTGCGAATAACGTCCGGCTAGCCATTGTCCCATGTGTATCACATGTGCAACACAGGCGATACGTGGCAGGATGTTGAACTGCTGTACAGTGCCGTGTAGATGTATATGGCAAAATACATGCATGTAATGGTTTCCATGTGCATGTGTGCATTGTCACTGCTCATGTCCATTAAGGCAGTGTATGTGTTGATATGTGACATATACACAGCATCAAGGTCAACAGCATTACTGTGGACACATCCAGGCATGTGCTGATAGGTAAGAACACCAGTACAGGCAAAGAGACATGCCCACATCAAGACAGCATTCACATCGAGTATGAGCAATGTAATGAGGTGACACACATATATGGTGATGATATCCAATGCACAATGGGTGTTAAGTGTGTGACACAAACATGGCAGTCGTGTTAGTGTCATGACGATTTGCAAAGATAACTGTTCATATGTACTACATGTAATACAAATGTATGTGCAGCTGTATCTCTGTACATCTCTGTGATACTGTGACCTGTCTCCATCATTATATCTTCCAGATAATGCCTCATTCACGTCTGCCAGCATATAGCCGCCTGGAGGATGATGCCCTCATCCCGTACCTCCATGACAATTATGAGGTGTTGTTCAGCCATGTGCCACAGCATGCCCATCAGCGTGACGACCTGTGGCAGGAAGTACGCAGGAGGGTTAATGATATGGGTGGCCATAACCACACCTTAGCAGCAGGTGCACAGACACTGCACGGACCTGATACAACATGCAAAACAGCGTGCCAATGTAATCGCCAGGTGGAACAAGTGGTGGGCCACCAACCCAGCCTCTACTCACACGCACCGAGGAGCTACTGGCCAGCCTGGGGACACCCTCAGAACAGCATCCACAAACAGTAGCTGCCATCATGGAGGTGGGTGTTTCCCAACCACTGAGCCTGGAGTTGCCTGATAAGTCACTAATGCACATATGACTATCATATCCCATTTAGTTGCATGTGTCACTGTACAATATGTAATGTAACAACATATGCAAGGTATGTTTACACACATTTCGCATACTATAGTTTGGTACCCTGTGTATGCACACATCTGCATACTATATGCTATTGTACAGGTGAATGTGTTAACATGCACAGTTCACCCTGTAGCTGTCATACAGTCATGGATAATGTTCAAACCACTGCGTCACCCTTATACAGGTACCTTTGGCATGCCGCATAGACATCAGTCTGTTGCAGGTGAGACAGTTATCAGTATCAGGCATGTTAATGCATATATCTATTCGCCATGTGGCCATTTAACACATGCACACATAATGTATGGTCCAGTCACAATATACAGGTCACATCTGTCATCAAGCATATTGGCTACCCATGTGCAATATATTCAGACTAAATGAAACACCGACATGAAACCACAGTATCTGTCATTGCTAGATGTGTGGACAGCTGTGCATACAACGGTGGAGGTGTTGTTCAATGTAGGCACATGTACTATACATTGGAACAACACATGTGTGGTACGCAAACAGTACCACACAGTGAGCTGGGATGTGGGCAGCCCACAGGATTCACCATTGTGTAATATGCCCCTGCAATGGGTGCACACATTGTGATGTGCCATTTGTTAAGTCTCAGACATATAGTGTTCCAGCTGCAATATTGTCACACTATCCCATAATACATACTCCACATACCAAACATACAACCCTTTGTCTGCATAACCCTGTGGACAGTGACGTTTCTGACATCTATGGGTGTATGTCATATGGGACAACACAGACATGTGAGACGGCCATCACAAACATTTGGCCAACACATGTTCACACATGGCCATGGAGGATGGCCAGAGATATGTAGCCACACAGTAGATGTGATGTGTATACACCCTGTTGCACATTGTCCACACATGGTCCAACTATAGCCTTTGTTGAATGGTTATATAGTTGATGTGGAACACTGGACATCCTAAAAGCCTGTGCACAGCTTGTGGAGGTGTCACTTAATTCGACCATATAAGATGTGTTGAACATCTTGACTGTGTCATAGCATGACAGTAGTCACCTGTACAGCTTCTACAGACATAGACACCACATCAGGCCACAGATACCGTACATTTCCCTTGCTGCTGTTGGACATCACTGTCAGCTGTGCACCTCGTGTGTGTGGTACATAACTGTCATGTGGGACATGGTGTATAGGCAAGTCTGCCATGTGTGGACACGGTTGCCAGGCAGCTTAGACATGTTAGTAGTTGTGCAGGGGTGTCATCAGTAGGTCTTCCAGTGACCTGTCACATGACACAGCATGGTTTAGTGTGTATACACCTCAGCGATGAGGGTCACAATCCACAGTAGTTATGTCATGTGTTTGCACGCAGTCATGGCTATGCACTGTGTGTGTATTACACACTGTATAGCAATATAGGTGCCTCATGATGCCATGCAATGGCACAGTGTCTGTACTTCACACTGTATAGCAATGTATTAACCTCATACTACCCATCAATGTTCATGCACATCTGCTAAAAGTGCTTTCTATCTGTAGGGCATACAGACAACACTGCAATGTGATACCCATTACACCGCTGTACATGTGTCAGAACACCATTGTGTCAGACATGTATGCATGTCAATGCACACGTCCACAGATTACATGTCATACTACATGTCAATGTCAAGGTCACATCAGCCATCTGTACTGTTAACCTGTGCTGGTCCACATGGTGTATCACAGGGATGCATGCTTACTACCATGATTGTGTGAACTGCATGGCTTCTGATATGACACCTGCTTGCTGTTGTGTGCAACCCATGGAGGTATGCTAACTACCACTATTAATGTCTGAGCTGCATGCCATCTGCTGTATCACATGCATGCTGCATGCTGTCTGTCAAATCACATGCATGGTGAGTGTGTGTGTCTGTGTGTGTCTGTGTGGAATGTAGAGTCTTTCTTTGCATTCACAGGTGATGTAGGTGCATTACCCTCCTGTGGTCCATCTGATGTTAGTGTCCCCACAGATACTAGCATTGATGAAGATATGCATGAGGTACAGGCAGGGTTGTCAGGGGCTGAATCTGTGCCAACGGTTGCCATCCCAGCTAGATCCCCCTCTTCCCCGCACACAGTACTCATGCCAACACATACCCCATCACCAGTGGCCATAGAGGAAGGACAGTCAGCATGTGTTAGCTCGGAACAGGAATGTGTGGTGGCTAGAGAAGGTGTGTCTCCACACCATGGTGTCAGTGTAATGACTGCAGATGTGCCACACAGGCATGTGGCCAGTGCTGCTCATAGGAGGACCTCTGGCAGACATGCACCTGCAGGACAGAGCGCAGCAGCTAGTGTCACCAGACGCATGTTCCAGACTGTAATGGTGGAACAGGCACATGCTGAATGGCAGAACACAGAAGGGCAGAGGCTTCAGAGGGCTGCTATCTGTTCTTTAAACAACAACATCCAAGCATTGGCAAATGCTCAACAGCAGATCGCTGATGTTCTGGACAGGCAATTGGGTGACATGGTTGGAATCCTTGACCGTGGCATGGCAATCCACAAGCGTGAGCTGTCTATGCTGGAACATCTGGTAGTAGTGAGGCATAGGCCACGTGGACATAGGCCAGCTACAACACCTGGTCCAGGTCAATGTGAACGAGCCACCTCACATGCCCACTCCCACAGTGCCGGTAGCAGTAGCAGTGCAGCTGGTGCTGCGCTGTCCACACCAGGACAGAGCAGGCCACGTGGATGTAGCCCTGGATGTTCCCAGCAGGGACACGGTTCCAGTGGATGTGTCATCGGACAGTAGCCAATCTGTACCTCTGCCTGGTAGTGCCCATGCAACCCCTGGCAGGCACAGGTCACGTGACCGTGGCCGGACACAGTCAGCTGTACATCCTGGTCTGTACAATCTGGAGCTGTCAATAATACCCCTGTGTAGGCTGGACACATGGCAGAACTGTATGCACACACACACACACACACACACACACACACACACACACACACACACACACACACACACACACAAACACACACACACACACACACACACACACATGCGCGGGCGCACACAGCCGAAACATCTGTAGGGCACCGCAACACCCACATGCATAATGACCACACATGTCCAATCAGATCACCGGCCCTAACCCACACACATGATGTCATCCACCGGTGCAGCCTATGCCCCTGGAAAACATTATTACCCTGTGCATATGATGATGCCTGCGCCGCATCCCTGTCATCCACACCATCGGTGCAGGGACATGCTCATATGGTCTGATGCACAGGGTGAACAGAATAGTGAGTAGTGTATATGACATTTGTTGTGTACTGTTGACACGCACCAGACATACCATGTAGTACAGGTTTAGAATGCATTGTTATATATTCACAGTATGTGTCTTGGTAACAACAGTAAAATCATGTTGGTTATGATGCCCTGCTTCCCTCCTTAAGGTCTAATTGTATGTGCCATTATGTTACAGTGTTTGCAGCTAGAGTGCATTGTTGTATGTTCACAGTCTGTGTCTTGGTAACAACAGTAACAGCATGTTGGTAATGATGCCCTGCTTCCCTCCTTAAGGTCTACTTGCATGTGCCAATAAGTAGCAGTGTTTGCAGTTCCCATGTGTAAATGTGGAGTACTCACAGGCATGTATGGCAATACCAGCATGCTATACGTAGCCTCAACTTCACTGATAGAAAGGCTACCATTACACAGATGTCCACACATCTACTGATCCAGAAGCATGTGAGCTGTTCAATAGGCTACAGTGGCTAGAGACGTGACATCCATACTGGGTCACATCACAGGTATGGTGACATGGTGCAGGGGGGGTTTACACAGCTGTCTGGCTGATGTCAATGTTAGAGGCCAGTTGATAGCATGAGGCCTCACTGTGTAGCAGTAATACACTGTCACATTATAGGATGAGAACATGCACAGACATATACAGAAACACACAGTAACATGACCACACTCACGGGGTCAACAACACTATAATGCACATTTGATAGTGTTGAGGTGAGGACCCCTGCCTATGTGGTGATCACCTTCACAGTACTGTGCACCCACATGACGTGACAAAGCGAATGAACATGTACAGGTAGCCAGTAAGGCTGAGACTGATGGCATCAACAGGGTAGTAGCATGCATCACCATGAGGGTTAGGGATCCTGTCTGTTCTGTATGGTAGCATACACCTTCACTCCATGCACCAGACAGCCATACATACATACACACACACACACATACACACACACACACACACACACACACACACACTCACACACACACACACTGTAGAGTCCACAAATGTAATTCACATACAGATAGCTGACGTGTGTGATACACACACCACCCCTGCCTATGTCTTGCTTTCTACACTGCAGTATGTACAGACCTCTACAACAGTGTACAGGGGTGTGTAACAATTGGGATGTATTCCCCACCATACGTGGCATATATGGTCACACAAGCAAACACACATAACAGTACTGTGAATCATACACCTGCTATATGATGATACGTCTGACAGACATGCAGCTGTATTGGCCGCATTATGTGTACCAATGCTACTTTTGGCAATTGTGCTGCTATATGCACATGGGAGGATGTAAGTGTTACAGGTGTCACGTGATGTACAGTCAGTAACACCCTGACCGCTGTGTAGGTTGTATGCCGTCACCTTCAGGTAACAGTAACATAGCATACTGTTTGCACATGTAATGGTAGGACGACTTTTGACACACCTGTGAGCTGTCCTCAACAAACATCCATTTGCAAAGGTGGACCACCACTTTATGTGCACACATCCATCCATACCTGATGTACATCCTACCGTACTGTCAGTATTTCACCATATACAGGTGTCAATGATGGGGCTGCATTGCAAATGCATGTTGTAGTTAGACACAGATGAATGACATACATCAGCTACTGCACATGCATGGTAGCTGCATGCACACCACTACATGTACATGTACATGTGTGTTGGTCCTACATTCCTGTCATTTAGCCATGTTTGTATGCATTGTAATTGGTGGACATGTGTGATGACATACATGACACATGGACTGTTGTATGATATGTTGGTTGTCATGGGTAACTGTTACAAAGGGAATGTTACCTCAGTCAACATTGCTACCTTATGTACTGTTAACATTCAACAGCCATGGACCTACCTTCCATGTGCATATGTGTGATTGCTGTAGCCACTTGTCTGCACAGAGGACAGCAAAAGTTTTGCTATGTGCATATGCATTGTGTGTGTGTGGGCCATGTGCATATCCACTGCGATTACATGTATGTCATATCCAAACATGAGTGTTTTCTGGTGTACAGCGGCAGTCATCTGTTAAAGCTGTGTAAGACCCAGGACCCCTGTTATGTGTAGAGTCAACCTAGTTATGAACTATGGTATCATTGCATTGCATACCATGTGATGGAACCCTGTCAGTACATGTGTAGTCTGCACAGTTGCTGTATACCCATGTACAGTCCACTGGTCATGAGTAACGTGTGTTTCTGGTCCAAGGACATGGTGATGTCTGAGGGCTACATAGTAGACTGTGGCATTTACTACTGTGATCTGCACCTGAGACATCTGTGATGGCTCTTGAGTGTGTCCTGTCAGTACATGTGAGTGGCCTTCATGCACGTGGGGACAGTAACACCTGGAGCGGTCTGTCATGGTCTTATGGCCCACATGTCAGTATCTGAGGTATACGGTGGTAGTGCTATTGTGCACAACTGTGCCATATGCCAGGTATTCCTCACTGCAAAGATGTCCGTATTCCCCATTGTTAGATCTGGATTGTCAGCTGTGATCATGAACGCTACGCAGCTAGCACTGATGACCGGTGTCAGATGTGTGTAGTGCAGCGTTCATGTTAACAATGTTCACTATCTACACACTGTGCCCTTCCGTATTTAGAATCCGTGTGCATACAAGACAGCCCTTAGCTACTACTAAGTGTGTGAGCATGCCCAGTACGCCGTTGTGTAGATGGACACACAGTATATTCCAAACGGACGTGTGCTACTAAGTGTGTGAGCATGCCCAGTGACACCTTGTGTCGGTTATGTGCCTCTGTGTATGGGCATGACCACTGACATCCTGTATAGCGATAGTGGTCATCCAGGCAACAGATGTCCATACCCCACGTCAGGATGGATTCCCACATTGAACACACTGGGACTGTCTTGAAGGGTGTACTGTCTGTGGCGCATCTCGTATCCATGTAGTGTTGTAATAGTGCTCCGTAGATAGGCAGTTGTCCTGCTCACACCACTGCCATGTGTTTGTCTACGTCTAGCTTGGGACAGTAATATGCTTTTAGACTGCTCCCTCTCCATACATTCCCTATCGACATCTTTGCCTTTGCTGATGATGTCATCCACCTAGACGTATGCATCTGGGAGTGCTGTGTTCCAGTAATCTCAGTAGCGCGTTCTGTAACTGTGTAATGCTGTAGTATGATAAGGTAGTTAGATGTATGTTTGACTCCTGTCCCTGCCATGTGTGTGTGTGTGTGTGTGTGTGTGTGTGTGTGTGTGTGTGTGTGTGTGTGTGTGTGTGTGTGTGTGTGTGTGTTTCCAGCTACCTGAGGACAGAGTAATGCTTTTAGATGTCTCCCTATCCATACATTCCCTATCAGCATCTTTGCCTTTGCTGATGATGTCATCCACCTAGAAGTATGCCTCTGGGAGTGCTGTGTTCCAGTAATCTTAGTAGCGCATTTTGTAACTGCATAATGCTGTAGTGTGATAAGGTAGTTAGGTGTACATTCAACTCCTGGCCCTGCCAAGTGTGTGTGTGTGTGTGTGTGTGTGTGTGTGTATGTGTGTGTGTGTGTGTGTGTGTGTGTGTGTGTGTGTGTGTGTGGGTTTCCAGCTGCCTGGGGACAGAGTAATGCTTTTAGATGGCTCACTCTCCATACATTCCCAATCGGCGTCTTTGCCTTTGCTGATGATGTCATCTACCTAGACGTATGCCCCTGGGAGTGCTGTGTTCCAGTAATCATGGTAGCGTGTTCTGTAACTGCATAATGCTGTAGTATGATAAGGTAGTTAGGTGTATGTTCGACTCCCGGCTCTGCCAAGTGTGTTTGTGTGTTTCCAGCTGCCTGGGGACAGAGTAATGCTTTTAGACAGCTCACTCTCCATACATTCCCTGTCTGTGTCTTTGCCTTTGCTGATGATGTCATCCACCTAGAAGTATGCCTCTGGGAGTACTGTGTTCCAGTAATCTTGGTAGCGCATTTTGTAACTGAGTAATGCTGTAGTGTGATAAGGTAGTTAGGTGTATGTTCGACTCCCGGATCTGCCTAGTGTGTGTGTGTGTGTGTGTGTGTGTGTGTGTGTGTGTGTGTGTGTGTGTGTGTGTGTTTCCAGCTGCCTGGGGACAGAGTAATGCTTTTAGATGGCTCACTCTCCATACATTCCCTATCGGCGTCTTTGCCTTTGCTGATGATGTCATCCACCTAGAAGTACGCCTCTGGGAGAGCTGTGTTCCAGTAATCTCGGTAGCGTGTTCTGTAACTGCGTAATGCTGTAGTGTGATAAGGTAGTTAGGTGTATGTTCGATGCCCGGCCCTACCGTGTGTGTGTGTTTCCAGCTGCCTGGGGAAAGAGTAATGCTTTTAGACGGCTCCCTTTTCATACATTCCCTATCGGCATCTTTGCCTTTGTAGATGATGTCATCCACCTAGAAGTAAGCCTCTGGGAGTGCGGTGATGCTGAAACTCGGTAGCGCATTCTGTTACTGCATAATGCTGTAGTATGGTTGTGTAGACAGGTAGATGCTCGATTCTGCAGCATGGCAGGTGTGTGTGTTTGGCAGTTATACTCTATGTTATATCTGTAGGTGGCTAGCTGTGGGATGTGTTCAGTGTATTTTGTTGCTGACTTATATAGTGTCCACAGCCCGCATATTCTGCCAAGACACTGGGTTGTCAACACATACATTCGCCAACAGGTCTGGTGAGTAAATGTCAGCAGCACTACACTTACCCTTAATACAGTCTGACCCGTGTGACGCAACAGAACACACATGCCTTGATAGTAACAACACTACATGATGCAGGTGGCACATGTAGTTTCCTTTTCATGCCTGTCTAATGCTTTGCTGTCATATGGACCGCTTGTTTGATATAAATGCAATATCTACATATGTGTGTACATGTATATGTGTGTATGTATATCTATGTATATATGTATACAAATAATATATATGATATATGTGGATATAGAGAGATAGACATAGATATGAACATATATGTCTGGGGACATCAGCACTATTGAATGTATGTGCCGGATGATCTGTATGTGATAACCTGGGATGTATGTATATCTGCCATGGCATAGTGGTAATGCACATCATCTGTTGTGTGCAGGGTCTCGGGTTGTAGTCGTGTAGACACCGGTTATTTTGTTGCTGGGAAGACCATGGGACATCGAATATGGTGGTAGTAAGGCACCTGTTACCATTTGTGTACGGATCTGAGTGACATTAAGCAGTGCTTATTAATTTGGAGGTTCGGTATGGGTCATATAACTATTCATGAGAAGATTATACTTTTGCAGATGAGGTTGACAATAGTGTATCCAATTTATCCCCAGGGTGTGATGCAGATACCTGGAATGTATGTATGTAGTTAGCCAGGTGCAGGGCTTGAATATAGTTGACAGCATGGGAGGGGGGTCAGGCATACTGTACGTACATTGCAGAACTGTGCCTCAGGAGTGCGCCTGCCTTAGCACGCCTAAGCTAGGGGTGTGTCTATACTTAAATCCAAAAAGGATGCACGGAAGGACGCTGCACGGCAAAAAACACCACAAATCCAAACAAATGAAGCCAGCAGCTGTTGGTACCAAAGTACAAATAATTTATTTCATCATGACTGAGAGACAAATCCCTCAGATATCCAATATACATGTATATTGGATATCTGAGGGATTTGTCTCTCAGTCATGATGAAATAAATTATTTGTACTTTGGTACCAACAGCTGCTGGCTTCATTTGTTTGGATGTGTGTCTATACTTGCCTGGTGACATTGGGAGGGACAACACCAGTGGTGGGGTTGTCAGGGTGTACAGGCTGCACAAACAGGTGATGATCAGCACAATCAGCAGAAGACATGGCCAGCCCGCACCTGAACAGTACGGTAATGTGAGCAAGCATCATACACACAGGTTTCATCCGCACTCTACACCACTGGTGTATACCTGCGGGGACATTTCATGACACAATCCAACCAAATGAGAAGGGCTGCAGCAGGCAACGTAGACCAACATGTGCAGGAGGCTGAGGGCATTGAGGATGTGTATGCTGCCTAACATCCCATACTAGGGTGGCATAAGACTTTATAGACACAGGGTGACTTACCAGGGGCTACATGAGCTAGGGATGGTGGAGCACTGTGGGGTGGACAGAGACCTCCTACAGCGGCTTGTTGACCTGTGCCTGCCACACCTGACACATCAAACAAGCCAAGGGAAACCCATCACAGTGGATACCACGGTATGTGTTGCCCTGGGTATACTAGCCACAGGTACCTCACACAGCACAACTAGGGATATCATGGGGATCTCACAGGCATCTGCATCCAGAGTATTGTGCAAGTTCACAGACACCATGTCAACACATGCTAGTGAGCACGTACATGTCCTCAACACACGTGATTAGTAGACCAGCAATAAGCATCTCTTCAACCACATGGATGACTAGCCTGGGGTACTGGGTGCTATAGCCTGCACACACATACACATCAAAGCACCACCCGGTGAGCGGGGTAGGGCCTACAGTCACTGCAGGGGCATACCCTCTAACAGCTAGGCCATATGCGATGGCCAGGGCATTACACTGAATGTGTGCGCTGTCTGCCCTGGAAGCTATGATGATTCTGATATATGGCTTCTAACACAGCTGTACCACACCTTTGCCAAGATGGACATCCCCTACAGTGTCCTAGTGGGGGATGCTGGGTAACCACTGGTGTCGTGGCTGATGACACCCAGCAGCAATGCACACACACCTGAACACTCACACCATAATGAGGTGGATGCACAGGCAGGACATGTAATTGAGCATGTGTTTGGGATGCTCAGTCCACGGTTCTAGTATCCGGACACATCCGGTGGAGCCTTGCAGTATTCACTAGCTACATGCACAGAATTTGTTATGGTGTTTGCTATGCTACATATTCTGATCCTGCAGTAACGGTTGCTGCAGGAACAGCATGGGGCAGGGCCACACGGCCCAACACCACTGCCAAGGCCTGTAAAGGCACAGTGTGACTTGGTGAAGGAACTACCTGAGCAGGGCCCAGTTGGCGAAAGGCCGTGCACAGTATGACCTGCCCTTGGCAAAGAGGCAACACAAGGCATATGCACTGACACAGTAGGTACCCACGGATGTCCCCTCTTTGACCCGCACACAGTACAATGGATGCCAAACATGACACTACCTGTGCTCGGCCATGTATAGGTAGTGCACTGTGTGCATCCAACATAGGCAGCCCTCCAGCACTGTCCTCAGGTCCAGAACACCCCCAGGGTACATCTATCGACCTAAAAATTGGCAGTTGTATTAGAATGTGTATTTACCCATTGCTATGGTATGTATGTGAGCATACACGAGACTTTGGTGGCAGACTGTACACATCCATAGTGGCACCATGACATCTGTAGCACATACGGGGGTTACAATGGTAGCCAGTAGTACACAGGGTGTCCTAACCCGCTGCAGATTATGGGATGAACATCAGGTGTGTCCATACAGCCTACACATATTCCATGCAGCTGGACAGGTGTGGACCACTACAGACAAATGATATACAATGGCCTATGTATATGCCCAATGAATAACCCTAACCCCCAAAGACACACAAAGACTACAGCAGGCCAGGCGGTTTGATGTAGGTTGTGAATGCTAGGACGTCCAACACCACTGTGCTGGTATTTCATGCTGGGATCTGACGTACACTGGTATCCCTCCAACCGGCAATTTAGGTAGGTCCATACACTGACATGGAGTACCTGGCATACCAGTACAGTAGCGGCAGATGTGTACAACTCTCAGCTCTGCCCCTCGTCCAACCTACACATGTGAGAGTCATGTGCACTACCCACGGTGCTGTGTAGGACTGTGGATGCGGTTGGATGTCCCCCCACGCTATGCAGACATGTAGCAACTGTCAATGCCACATGACCATTAGCTACCCTGCAGACACAGCATGACACCTGTCTGTGTAGAACAGAGGGGTCGGCAATACAGTACTGACTATCTGGACATGTGACACATGCGATACAGTTGTCCATACTTGGCATGCTCACACACATGACGGTATGATGGTAATGTCGGTCGACGCCATGCGTAACAGTCATACTGGGCATGCTCACACACTGACACACAGGACGGCTAGGCATGCATACAACAGTGGTCCGGACATATCTGCCAGTACATTGCTATACTGTTGGATGACTGCACTGCATGGTGTGTGTGTGGTCTATTGTCTGTACATATGCCATGGTCTATTGTTAATTAACATGAGCTATGTGCTGTGTGCAGTGTACTGCTACCAACACGTGAATAGGGCGGTTCTTTGTTTGCGGACAGACCGACTCCTTTGGATGTGAACTGGTTAAGGCACATTCCAGCAGGTGGGAGCAGTTGTGCATGGGTTTGCACAGTGTTAAGCACTGCTGATCTCTGGTTACAGCACCTTTTACCCATTTAGACTCCACATTTCTTTGACAGTGCACTACTGGCATACTGGTAGACAAACAGGCTTACAGCCACTCGCTCACCAACATTTCTGCTTACATTTGTCACTCACACTGGGTGTGTGCAATCCCTTGTGATGTGTATTACATCGGACTACATGACTACAGTATTGGGTATGTCTAACCATTTGGAGACAGCAGGCGTTTGACTGTACGGACTCGGTGGCCTGTCCAGTGACATAATCATATTATATTCGTGTTCCTTATACGATCTGCTCCCATCTGCCTGATACATGGGGACCGATACTCTGCAATGTTGACATGTGAATATGATTTTGTTAATGCAGCTGTCCAGCGAGTCATGCTACCACATACCTACTGTACATTTTCCACCTTTCAGATTGCATGATGGGAGACTGTAGGAATGACACCTTTCCCACTTTGCATGGGACAGCCCCTCATTAGGCATATGTCATGTGACGATACTCTAGCCATTGCAATTGTCCTGATTAGGGGACATTCTCATATTCTATGTGTCTGTAGTGGTTGCTTGTTACAGGTGTTGTATACCTGACACGTCGATATGTTATATGTAGTAGCATAAGCAACTTTACAGCTGCTAGACTACGCTTTGATTTGTGCAGATATGTATATTGCTGTACTAAGCATGGCTGTAGGTATGTTCGGCCCTTGTACGTCTGACATTTCTACAGAGCAGGTCCCACTTTGGCCATTCAGAATAGTGGCGGCCCTATAGATCCTATATGTAGAGCTATCACATGTGTCAAGGCAACACATACCCACAGCCAGCTGTAAACTGACAACTTCCATGGTTTGCATACGTTAAGGTTATTATTGTAGCATTATAATTGCTAATACTGTTTCCTATTACATCTAGCTGTTTCTGATACAACAAATTAATTTCTGACACCACTACACACAATATTTGGCCTCCTTTCCCGAACTCACAGGCCATGTGCCATAACATTAATTTTGCAGGACACAACTGCCCAGACGAGTGTGTCACTCACAGGCATACGAGTGTGGAACCATCTACTATGCTATCATCTACCTGAGGTGGTCATCAAATTATGCACTTTCCATCACTAGCAGACCTCACATACCAATGGGGGAGAATGAACACTGTATCAGGAACACTGCATAACACCCTGTGGGACACATTTAGATGATTGGTTCTATTAACCAGATACATTGATAGTCACAGAGCATATGTATTCATTCACGTTTGTCGAGGTACATGCCGTTTATGACTCGTACATGTCATCTGCCATTACCTGTATTCTGCCACCTGTCCACCTAATATCACTAGTTCTGGAAATGTTTATTTGGACTTTGTTACATTCTGATTCATAACTATGGACGTCCATGCTAATTGGGTACACAGCACTGATTTGGTCTCTATGTATTCCCCCGATGGTTTACAGTATATCCGGTAGATGTGCTCTTTAGGTTTGGGACGTATAGGCGTCTGCTATGCCCACATAGGAATATTAATGACTTCCACTGGGTGGGCCTACTACATCTCTGCCAACCAGTACCTGCACACTTAAGCCCATTACTGCATACCCATGGTCCACCTACCTGGCACCCCTCTACAGCACTCATGACATATACTTACTGTGAGCGCAGCTGGGGTATGAGCACACCCCTACACATTGCCCACTCTCCCCATCTTGGGACACGTCGTACGTTTTGTCAACTCATGTATTATCACACTTGCACAACCTACTGTTCCATGTACACCTACATCCTGCTCACATCGATGACACCAGGTTGAAACATACACTGAATTTTTGGGGACCCGAAAGGGACACTGTTATCCCTGTTTAAAGTATAGACCTTGCAGATCTCTCCCACTGCTACTTTCCTGTCGGTGTTTTGGACAGCAGCAGTGTAGTAATCTTTATTGCCTGTCTGTATGTCTGACCGGCCTAGCTGGGCAGTTTGGGGGGGTACAATGTTTATTTATTGGACCTCCTAGTCACATATGCCCAGGCTGTATATATGTTACCCCTAATTGCTGTAAAGTAACCTAGTTATGTACATGTGTATATCTACAATGACATATTTGTTTTGTGTGTATATGTATATATCAATACCTGTTGTTTGTGTATATATATCTATCTATATATATATCTGTAGTATATCTTTGTGTGTGTGTGTGTATATATATATATATATATATATATATATATATATATATATACCTGTATAAATGTATATGTGTATATAAATATATATATATATATATATATATATATATATATACACGTTTTTATCTATATATTTATCTGTGTGTCTGTTAACCTGTACATTTCCCGAACATAGACACTTACACATGCATATTGGGTTTTATCTCTGCTTCAACAGCATACTATTGCCTTAGTCATTATGACACCGACACTTCACTCCGATGAACTTGTGATCAGTATACTGCACATTATACAGCAGACAGATGTCACACATTTTTCATGTCTGGGGTGCCGCTGATAAGTGTGATGTGATAGTGTTATTTGACCTATTAATTGTATGCGCAGCCTGTTATTCCTGCTACTGTGTTTTTCTGTGCACATTCATATTATTAATGTTAATAGAATGAGTGTTTGTGTTACTGAGATTGTACGTCAACATATTGATGTCTGCATGTAGTTGTGTCTTTCTGATTTTCCCGGTTTGGGGTTGTCATAGCAGATGTCCGTTCCGCTCATGGGTGGCGTTTAGGTTTTATGTGCCGGACTGCCAGCCCTGACGCACAACGTCCGACAATGATATGCCCATTCACGCATGTCTCCACGCAGATGACGCTCTATCTGGGAACTGCACCTACGTACTAGCTGACCTCCACGGGCCACTCCATTGCAACTGGCACAACATACCCTAGCACTCCTGTGTCCATATTCGCATAGCCATAGTTTCTCCAGCACACCCGTGTTGAGTTTCCACTCATACCAGCCATTATACACCTGTTATCGCAGCCATGACACACCGTTACACATTGCCCTCTCCAGAGCGTTGGGGTCTTACACACATTTTGTACAACCTCGTGTATTCACAGGCTCACCATTCATTCATATTTGCACATATGTGCCTTTCCTGGTGTTATGGATTATGAACGATTTGCGGGTTACAAGTGTAGGTGGTCACAACATGTACTACATTCTGTCTGTTTACAATGTTGACGTAGCACTTCAACGATATTATAGCCACTGGTATAACCCTGCCTCTGGTGTGAATAGCGGTGCTCTACTCACACTTGTGCAGCTTTATCTGACATACGTTGCAAGCACTTTATAATTCCTTACTTGCTCTAGATTCCCTTCACAACCCTTATGTTTGCTTTCGTCTTTCAGCGTTCCTTACATATCTATATATATATATATATATATATATATATATAAAATTGCATATTTCTGTTATGTCTGTGGATATTTATCTATACACACATCTATCTATCTGTCTATCTATCTATATATATATATCTATATAAAAGTTACAGCTGTACAAGACAACATACATTTGCTATGCTAAAAGCTGCGTACACCCGCGCAGGTGCACTTGCATCTATGTATTCTGAGTTACATATGTTTACTGGCACTTCTTTGGGATTACACGTGCCTTATTCCTTATGAAATTACCACTTTGATTGATGGAATCCTGTTAACGGCCCCATGCGAGACACGCGGTCACCTTTACATGTATAAATGTTGGCTTCACAGCACAGAGGCATTCATTACACAATTAATATGTGCTATAGTTGTACTTGAACTGGGAATGCCTTTATGTTAGGCGGATGCTCTAACCACTACACTATTGTTGTTCTGCCTCATTTATATGTATACCCATGGTTCATAGCTACTCTGACATACACCTCACCGCTTCCCTTACACAGCAGGCATCCATTCACCTGCTGGGAAAACTGCAGTACTACACTTACGACATTCCCTGTTTCCTACTACTCTGGACCCTTGCTGCATGTCTACTCACTTCAAAGATATTCAGAACTCCTACGCTTATAGTCCTTGCACATACGCGTGTTTGATTGTCAGGGTGTTCATGTGCTTGTCCGGGTTTAGGCTCGTCCGACTGGTGACTAGAACTGCCCTGGCACTGTTCAAATATCAGATGTAGCACATGAACAGAGTTAGTCCAGATTTTAGCATTCACCTGTGTTTACAGACGCAGGTGTTTGGGCACCTCTGACAACATTATTAGGTTGGCGCTGCATAATTTAGGGCGGGGAGTGGTTCCAATACATAATGCAGGGTGGGTGGGGGGTTTCCATGTGTTTCTCTTCCCATTTGACTATTTCATTCATTTATAGATACAATGAATATTATTCTGGACATCAGTTATAAATTCAATACATGTATGCAATAGTCCTGTCAACAGATGTGACAGTTGGTTGGTGTACATATGTGTACGGACCTCTGTGATACTCGGGGACTCATTTCTGCAGTGACAGGGACAAGGCTATGACAACTCAGGGACAAACACTTCTACCAAATTAGTACTATTAACTTGGAACATGTTGACAGATTCGTAATACTACTAATTTTCTGCAGTTAAATGCGTCTATTACTCTACATTGTTGTAAGTAGTCATTCTCAATCAACACCTTTCCTCCAAGGGTCACTGGCTTTGTGAGTGATTAAGAGGCTGGCCAGTTATTGTGCGAAAGCTCTGACTATTGGTAGGGTTGACATTGTCATATGTACAGGTTGGGATATATTCTGGGGACACCAGATTGTTTAGACCAACACATACCCATGGTCAGTGCAGGTTTAGAACATTCATTAGTTTCCTAGCTGTGAGCCTATACCTTTAGCACTTTAGTTGTTAGTCTGTTTCTTGTACAAATTATGTTTATTCTGTCCTGACGTGACCGCTTTAGGCAACTGTTACATGCAGTATGGTACATAGTTATTTCCTACAATCACAGGACATTTGGCATTGTATCATTGTTGGCCAGGTCACACCTACCCACACAGTAATTGTCCCTTACACAGTGGATCAGGGGGTATCCTGTTTACATCAGTGCCTTCATCACCCTTTTTCCATGTGCCACTATGCGAATGTGTGCAATATATTCAATCACTTATTCGTGTCAGGACACGTGCGTCACTGGCAGGTGTTTGATCCTAGGTAGTAGATTCTGCATGACCATCTAGGGCTGGACAGTCTCGTGCACCACTACTGCACATTCCAACTTGTGTCCAGATGTCTACAGGACTGGACATCATGTCTTGATACCCATTTCAATGTTTACACAGGTTACTTATCCCATGAGGGATATCCAAAAATTTAACAAGACTGATACGGACCATTTTTCTGGTGTTATGAAAATGTACTGGGGGTTTTACATGCAAGGGATACATAGTTTGCAATCCTGAAACTGCCTAGGGTGACACTACCTACTACATATGCGTAGTGGTCACTATGTGTAGATGTGGCTGTGCCAAACTAGTAGGCCAAGTATGGCTGGATTTGGTGGACGTTCAGGTATGGGGGTGGGTTGTGTGCTGTGGAGGTGATGCTGGGTAGTCCATTATGCATCCAGGTGTGTTGCATTTGATATGGCCAGTTTCATCAGGACCAATCTGTGGGTATGGGCCAGTGACATTTCTGTACATTTGTATCGCACATTTTAATATTCATATGTTTGTGGGATTGTGTTCTACAGTATGGCCTGTCTGGTTCTATTGCAGATGTGTATACATGTTGTTTGTGTTTCTTTCTGCTTCACCCGCTGCTCCCTCATACACCTCCAGTTCACCTATTCTGCATACGACACAGTCTCGCCTTTGAGGATTATACCATTACCCACCCCCCCATACACATATTCCTGACACTCCATGCATCACTGCTTTGGTTGATGGCCCTTGACACGGTCAAGGTAACACATTGCATACCCTACATATGTCAGGTACCTGTATGGTTGTGTGGACTACCCTGGCATGTTTCACCTTCCACATGCTATTCCTCACGCGCATAGGTACACGCCCAAACTTAACTTTCATGACATGGTTCGTATACCTGGGTAATACCCATTCAGCTGTGACACATCCTGACAAGTACGGCTTGGACTGCAGATGTGCGGATTTTGGCTGACTGTTCTAATCATTGGTAGGAAACCACCTTTTCCTATGTCCAGGATGGGATATATTCTGGACACATATCCGATTGTACTGGACAACACGTACCCACAGACAATGCTACAGATAATACTGTTCCTTTCAGCCTACATGTTGCCTTATTGTTGTAGCAGTTTATATGCTCCTTCTGCTTTGTTTACATGCTTATTCTATTTCCTGTCACATACGGTATGTTAAATACGGACATACCTATTGTATGTGACTATTACATGCGTTGTGGGATATAATTCTATCATACGGTCGCTAGATATTTACATTTATCGTGTTTTTTGTTATGGACACATCTGCCCAGCTGTTACTCTCCCTCACAATATGGGTCAGCTGGTGACCATGACCATTGGGCTGGACGTACCTATTGGCACGCTAACATATGATGCGTTTCACTTCCACTTGGTATAACTATCTACACTGCATTGGACTAATGGCACACGGTTTTCAATGTCATTTGTTCGTGGGATAGGGACCCGTTATTCCCTACCGTGCATTTGTGTTTGCTTCTTCATTTTGTGTTCGCAGGAACTGTCTTGCATGCTTTGCATACGCATCAGTATCCACGGACACTGACAGATGTGATTACTATTTCTTTCAAATTGTTATATGCAAGCATTTTAGGTTGCACGTCGACAGCTGACATTTCCGTGCCTCCGTGTGGCACTTCGACACACCCTATGCACTCACGCTCCTTTCCTATGCACGTGGCTGTGGCAGCAGCGCGCCTTCATTAATATGCATTTGGCACTACTGCGCCATCTTCACGCCACACAGTCAGCACAAGCTTAACACTGGCCTTGCGCTGAGCTTGATGAATCCCGGGGATAGTATTCATAAGTTGCAGTTCATAGAAATTGTCATGAAACACACTTATTACACTGTTTGGAACAGAGATGACTAGATAATATAGACTAGGCAAAAATATATTTGATCTTTGTCTAAGAAGATTTTAATAATTACTACTCTCAGAATATTATCAAAGTACGCTGGTAGTAAAAACAGGGACTTGTTAAGCCTGGGGTAGTGCTGGAGCAGTCAGGTTTTATTTACATAGTGTTTTAGTAGTAGTTTGAAGTTGGAGTGGTTAGAGGTAGATCTAATTTGCATAGAGATAAATTCCATTTTTTAGTAACACAGTACATGTAGAGTTTGGCTGGAAGATTTGGGGTTTATATATACTAAGACAATGTTGTTCATTAGATTGAAGTAGTCTGTTAAAGAATGGAGAATAGAAGTAAAAGCAGGATAATCTTTGACTTTGTGAATAATGTAATTTGCGGTGATAAGCTGTATATAATTGAAATATTGATACCATTTGAGCCAATTCAAAGCCTTCAGGGCAAGACAGTGGTAGCTATGGTATTGTTTGTTGTTGGAACATTTTGCAGTCTTATTATAGCCTGTCTCCAGCTCATTTTTAACTGTAGACTTAAGGTTGGTTAGGATGGTGCACTGTATTAGAAAGATGGCAAAAGGTAGGCAATGGTAAGAATGGGGTTGCTGGTATTGCTAAGGAAATGTGTATGCCTGCAGAGCATTACTTATTTTTGGTGAGTCTCTTTCATTTCATTTTAAACATACAGCAAAAATCTAAGGATATCATGTATAATCACTCCATGAAATTCTGTATTACTGCATTCAGTTTTAGTTTTGTTTAGTGAAAGGATTTTGAAATTCACTTTATCAGACATGTTTGATTTGGGGAAAAATAGCAGTAACTTTGTTTCTTTAGGGTTAAGTAGTAGCTGGGCATTATGGAGACATTTCTTAACTGAGGAAACATCTTCTTGCATGATATAGAGGAGATGAGGCAAGTAGTTGTCTACTGATGTACGATGTTCTTCATCTGTAACTATGTTTGTAATTTTTAATTGCTATGTTGATCAAATTGTTAATTGCTATGTAAATCCAATGTAACTACTGTCTGTATATTTTAACTGTGGAGCTTTTCTCCCCAGGCCTCTGCTGAAAATAGACCTACATCCAGTCGGACACTCCCAGTCAACAAATGTAAATAAATGAATAAATAAAAATTAAATGCATGATTAAGTGTAGATTCATCAGCAAATTGTAAAAAAGAGGCTGGACCTGGGGAGGTATAGAGGTCCTTGATAAAGAGGATGGGACCAAGAATAGAGCTTTGGGATACACCAGTGGTGACTTGCCAGTATGGAGAGAAAGTGTTCTGCCATTTCACAGACTTGAGCTTGTCAGTTAAATAACTATTCAACTGCAGTAATGAAGAATGGGAAAGTCCAAGTTGATACAGGTTATACAGGAGTTAAGGGTGAGAAACTGTATCAAGAGGTTTTGACAGGTCAAATAATAATGAGGAAGCAAGTTTGCCTAAGTCCCTGTATTTGTTTATAGGTTCATAGGTTCATAGGTTCATACTAGGCTATCTGCCCTAGGGCATTTATAAGCCTAGCCAGAGTGTGTTTGGCTTTCACCACCCATTTTAAATTAATTTTGCTATGCCCTTTTTCGAGGTTAGTATACTGTGCCTCTGTCTAACAGTGACACAGAAGTGATAGCCGGGGTAAACCTACGATCTCCCATCCACTCATCAAGATTCCTCTTGAAGAGAGTCAATGTGGGACTCGGCCTAACCTGGACTGGGATTTTATTCCAGAGTGAAGGGAGCCTCTGGGTTATGAATCTGTCCCTCCAGCATGTCCTATTTATTTCAGTGCTGAGGTTCAAGTCTCTCGAGGGCGTAGCTCGATGGGATTTGGATTTTCTGAGGTGCAGCATGTCCATTAATTCCGGGTTGGACATGGCTTTATACGTCAGGCACAGATCGCCTCTGAGCAGGCGGTATGCCACTGAGTAGAGCTGGAGTTTCTTTAACCGGGCAGCATATGGCATCTGTTTGAGCCCTTTGATCCTCTTGGTGAGGTACTTTTGGGGTCTTTCCAGTTGCTGCAGGTGTCTGGTAAGGTACATCCCAAAAGGGGCATTGTACTCAATTATGGGCCTGATGAGGGATGAGTAAAGAGGCACGATGACTTCCCCTGATCTAGATGTGAATCCTTTCATGATTAGGTGGGCTATATAAAATGTTTTTCTAACCACTTTGGCCACATGGTTGTCAAATGAGAGATTGCTATCAACTTGGGTCCCCAGGTCCCTAATGACTTCTTCTGTACTTAATGGATTACCACCTATGTGGTAATTTGTGGGCACTTTGTTTTTGCCAAAGGGGATGACTATACACTTTTTGGCGTTTAGCTTGAGGCCATGGCTCTGGCACCAGTTGTCTGCTTCTATGAGGCCCTTTAGGAGGATGCTTGTGTCGGCTGGAGAGTTGATTATGACGCCCAGTTTGCAGTCATCTGCGAACTTGGTCAGCCACAGTCCTTCCGTGTTGGTCTGTACCGCCGAGAAATATATATCGAACAAGAGAGGTCCCAGGACTGAGCCTTGTGGGATGCCACTTGTAACTTGTTTGGAGTCTGACATGACTCCAGCAATTCTAACCATGTGGGTTCTGTCCTTGAGCCAGTTTGCAACCCATCTAGTGACATAAGGGTTTATAATTAAGCTGGTGAGCTTATCTATAATGCCCGAGTGGGGTATTGTATCGAAGGCTTTTGCAAGGTCCAGGTAGGCTGTGTGGACCACCTTCCCCTCGTCAATGGCCTTGGTGACTGTTTCAAAGAAATCGACCAGGTTTAAGAGGCAGGATCTGCCCTTAACAAAGCCAAACTGGGTAGGATCCAGTGTCTTTAGGTCCCCAATATCTTTATTTATGAGGTCCATGATGATCCTTTCCATAGCTTTGCAGACCAAGCTAGTCAGGCTTATGGGGCGATAGTTTCCAGGATCCGTTGAGGCACCACCTTTGTGGAGAGGGACCACTGTTGCTGTACTCCACTCTTTGGGTACATATCCTGTACTAAGGCTAAGATTGAACAGTAGTTTTATGTTTGGGTTTAGCTCTTCTTGGAGTTCATGTAGGACGTAGCCCGGGACACCATCTGGTCCCATTGATGCTGTGTTTTTTGCTTTGGAGAGGGCGGCTCTTATTTGAGCATCTGAGATGTCAGGGGGGCAGCACTCTGTTGGGATAGATATTTGCCCTTTTGGTGGGGAGGGGGGGGAGTTTGCACTGAACCTGTCAGCTAGGATGTTGGCAATGTCAGTGGGCTCAGTGTATTTTTTGTCATTTTGGACTAATTCTGAGCATATCTGGGAATTCCCATCCAGGTTCCTAACATAACTAAAGAAAGCCTTGTGATTATCCTTAGTGTCCTGTGCAATTTTTCTCTCAAAGCTGGCCTTAGACGATTTTATGAGTGCCCGTAGTTTTTTGCTAATACTGATCAGAGATGCCTTCCCTTTTTGGGATTTTGCTTTATCATGTAGTAGCTTCCTCCTTCTATTGTATAGTTTGTTTATGGCTGGGGTCCACCAGACAGGGTGTCTGCCATTGGAAGATTGGGTCTTGGTTTTATTTGGGATTGCATGATCCATGCATTCCTGAAGGTGTTCATAGAATGCATTTATAAAGGATTCTGCGGTCTGGGACGTATTTTCCACAGGCCCGGGGGCTTTGAAGGATTTCGCCTCGGTTTTGAGGCATGTGAAATTTGCTTTAGAGAAGTTTTTCACTGTGGTTTTCTGGGCAGGGGGTGGGGTCGGGATGTGAATAGCCAGTGAGATTAGTTTATGGTCTGATCTTACCAGTGAGGGATACACTTCTATTTTTTATGGTGTCACTGAATGATAGGAGGGCAGTAGATGTACTGTGTAGTGGGTGGAAACCATGTTGGGTTGATGTTAAGAGCTGTTCTTTTATAAGACAGTGAAAGATTTGCTTATGAATACATCTTTCAAGAATTTTTGAGAGAGGTGATAATATTGCAATATACCAAAAGTTAGAGATGTTAACCAAGATGCAACCTTTTGGAAGAGGGATAATATATAATTTTTTTTGCATAGTGAGGGTGTATAAGATTCAAATTGTGAGCTGTTTAAGGATATAGACTAGGTATGCCATGGCATCGGCAGCTATCTTTAGGTATTCAGGTGGGAGATTGTCAGCTGCAGTGGAGCAAGGTTTGAGTTTAAGTAGAAATTTTTTTATCATTATGTGTATTAAGTAGAAGTGGTTAGCAATGGATATATAGGATAAATTAGGTTCATATGGGGACACTGGGGGAAATAAGGAAGTGGTAGTGTGTATTGTGTATGGAGAATGTTGATTTTGATCTACACTATTGTTTGCTGAATTACTAGAATTAAGTGATATTGAGAGGGTGGGAGAAGCACTGGATGGGATGAAGAGATTTTTAACTAGGGAACAAATGCTTTCTTTAGAGTAGGTATTGAATAGTGTTGCGATTTCTAGTGGAGATATATTACGAGAAGGCTGGAATTCCTTGTTTGTGCCTGGAAGTAACAGATTACATACTGATGTCCAGAATTTTTGGAGGTCATTTTTGTACTGAAGTTGTAGATGGCTGTAATATATATATATATATATATATATATATATATATATATATATATACATATATATATATATATATATCTATATATATATATATATATATATATATATATATATATATATATATATATATATATCTATATATATATATATATATAGATATAAATATATATATATAGATATATATATAGTTATATATATATATATATCATGTATATATAAATATATATATATATATATATATATATATATATATATATATATATATATATATATATATGTATATATATATTTATTATTTTTTTTTTTTATCTAGTTTAATTTATTTTTCACTCTGATTGCTCAACTCTCTGTAAAGTTGTAAGCTAAAGGGAGTTTTAAACTTAAGCCATTATTTCCAAGCTTTGCCTCTGTTAGACATTGTAGCTTTTGTCTAGGTAGAGAGACATCTTGTATGATTCATTTTCACTCTTTTTTGGTGGTGGGTGTGGATTTCAAAGTATTTAAGTATATAGTATTAAAAGTATTGACTGACTTGTTGAGCTTTTTAGGACCGACCACTCAAAAGGCTTTTAAAGTATTGCTGAAGGAGTCTCAATTGACTTTAGAAAGGTTTTGGTTTATTTTAAAATTGTTAGGTTGGTGGGTAATATTTCTATTGATATAAGCTGGAAGATGATTGCTAACTGAGTTTGGATAGGTTCTAGAGACTGTAAATTTATTATGGTCAGAGAGCAGTATCCAGTCTAGAACTGAACCTTTACTGTTGGTATTATTAAATATAATCTGTATGTTGATAAGTTGTGTGTAATCATAAAGGTTTATACTAGCTGAGGGAAATAGTGCGGTGGTGGTGCTGCGGTAGTGTTGTCGCCTCACGGTTAGACATTGCCCGTTCGATTCTCAGTTAGAGCGTCTTCTGTGTGGCAACATGCGTGAATGGGCATTCCTTCGTTGAAGGTTGTGCGGTAGGTCCGGCAAGCCAGCATGTAAAAATGTACTGCCAATCATTAGCGGACCGGAGTTCCGCTGTGGCGACCCCTAACCGGGAAAAGCTGAAAGACACGACGACGACTAGCTGAGGGAAAGTTTGATGTAAGGCTTTGCCATCAATATTTATATCTCATAATATAATTTTTTTCATAAGGTATTTAAGTAGTTGTCCAGGTGAGGATTTCATGTAAAGTTGTTGTATTATTCATAGGTGGGATGTAGTGTGTAGCAATATATAGCTGTTTTTTATTGTTAAAGTTTATCAGTGATACTAGTAGTTTGGCATTTTGAGATGTTGTATGAATAGGGATAGAGACTGTATGAACTTGGATAAATTAAGACTTCCCATCCTACTTTCTTGTGAGGCTTATCAGCTGTCATAATACTGTAGTCTGGGGGCAGTAGCTCAGAATCTTTAATGTTAGGTTTAAGCCAGGTTTTGTGAAGGCAAGAATATCAGGATTATACTGTGATATCGAGTCATGTAGCTCTGTAATTTTGTTACAAATTATATGGAGGCTGATAGTGACAATATCCATTTTTTCAGAAAACAAATGGGAGAATGTTGGGGTTGGGGGGACTGATGTGATATGTTTATTAGTAGTCGTTTTATGACAGGAAAGTACAGCTGGGGAGAGGTAAAGTTTAAGTTTGTAGATGAAGAAGGGTTAGTTCATTCACAATTCTGTAGAGGTGGTTATTTGCCATTGGGAATTATTGATGAGATTTGCGGACATTGGTTGGAGTGCTCATCATCACACTGGGATTTTTGAGAGGTAGTATATTGATTTAGTGGGGACTTGTCTGAGTTTTAGTTTTTTAAGTAGACTCAAGGTAGTGAAGTATTTTGTAATTAAAATAAAGACAAGGTGAGAGATTAAAAAAGCAGGGATATATTTCAATATAGCTATTCTTGATTTCATAGTGTGCTGAGCAAACTACACTAGAAGAGATATATAGAACTGAAAGTATACACTGATAGATTGTGTGATAGAATGTTAGTAGCAGCAAAAAGAAATTATGCTTGGAGAAACATTTGCAAATTCAGTGGTTATAGAAAAGAAGAAAAAGTGGACTGTAGCAGTTATATGAAGTGGAGGGAGGCAGAGGTAGAGTTAATGAAGAGAAGTAGGTGGAGAAGAAATGGGGGAGTATAATGATATTTGAAGTCAGTCAGAGGTATATAGAGCAGAGTGTAACTAAAGACATTAATAATGAAATATAGGTGCATGTAATAGTATGAAAAGCAGATGTGGCAGATGTAATTTCTGTGAAAGGGAGCAATGGGAGCTTGTGATTGTTATTTGTGAGGTGGTGATACTGTTGCAGGTGGGAAGAGCTAGGGGTGTTGTGATAGATTCTACTTTGGATACGGATGGTTAAGCTTAGTATAAAGGAAGTGGTGTTGGGTGTGGGTGGGAATGGTGATAGGGTGAAGAGTGAAACACATTCAAAAATACCCCCCAAGTAGAAAGCACCAGTGGAGGAAAAAAGCCCAGTCCTTTCTTTAAAATCCAATTTATTGTCAGAAGCATGACAAGTCAATCCAATAAAACAACGACCATAAAAAAGAACTTCAAAGCACATTAATGCTATGTCTCCACACTTGCGTTTTCGTTTGATACACTTCCTCAGATGTGAATGAATACTAATTGAAAATACACCTCACTTTATATACAAACATTAATTATACAATTTAATTCACTCAGCTTTAATTAATGACCATTAAAGAACCTCTTTATTAGTCTATTGCAACTTTTTTCTGAAAAAACAACCTAACCATTCATCCATTTTTCTAACAAAACTTAAATTTTAATAACATTAATAAAATAAAATGAATTAAAAATGAATTAAAATGCTCATCCGCTTATATTATTCTTAAATCCTATATTGTTTAATGTTAAATATCAGCAATGAAAACCTAATTTTAAAATCCATTGGAAAATGCATTGAATGTATTACATTATAGCACCATCTAGTGTTGAAAAGAAATATTTTGTTCTAAAAAATGTTCAATGATAATTTTAGCTGTTTAGAACTATAATGCTGTCAAGACCTCAACTTTTCCAAATATACAAAATATTAAAATGTTAAAGAATACAAAAATTACAAAAATTACAAAAATTACAAAAATTACAAAAATTACAAAAATTACCAGGAATAGCTAATTACATTGTAAACATTACCATTAAATGAGTGAAAGGTTATACTTTTTCATTCATAATTTAGCTGCCCTCATTTTTAACACCAAGACACTGTATTATTCAAGCCAGGCGGGTTGTAGGACTCTAAATGGAGTTGCCATAACAACTCCTTATATTCAATAGTGTCAAAAATACCTCAAAATCTATGCATAGCTTTTAGGTTTGACTGGCTTCTTTGCTTTTCTTTTCCGACAACTATCTTCATTTTCCTTTTATCTCTAATATTTCTTCTGTCTCTGTCCTCCCCCTCTGCATACTTCCACCAATCCTTTTTTCAACACATTGTACAATTTCCTGTTATGCTGGCTGTGTTCCCTTTTTGTTCTTGCCCTCTTTTCCTATTTGTGATTTGTCTGATGAAGTGGACATTTTATCCATAAAAGTGCTTACCTATTTAGTTTTTCTGAAGTGTTTTATTAATTGTATTTTTTGTGATTATTAAATACATCTTTGCTATAACCAGAAAAATATATAGCAACCGGATGAATGACATTTGAGTTTAAGCAAAAAACAAAAAAAAACAAAAATTCCTTAGCGAAACATGTAGTACTAAATGGAGGGCACAATTTCAAGTTTAAAATAATTGATCAAATATATTCTGACATTAGAGGGGGTCCAACAGCCCTTATTTTAGAAGAACGAGAATTCATTTGGCAGATGCGTCTCAATGCATTTTTTAACCCAGGGCTTAATGAATGTTGTAACATCGCTTGCTTACTTAAACTCAAAAGTATGTGTAGATAAACAAAGTTATTATTCTGTTAGCATTTGGCTAGAGTAGGAAAATGATGACATGTATTGTTTTTTGATGCTTATTGTTTATTTACATTTTATAATATGTAATTTATTGTGATATAATATTTTTACTTCAGCACATACAGCTTTAAATAACTTTATAGTCATAGTGCTTAATTACTTGAAGGAGTGTGCATGTAATTAGTTAACTGTGTTGATTGGAAGGCTTGTATCATGAGGTAGTTTTTAAAAATGTTATTAAAAATGAATTTAACGGATTTTAAACTTAGCTTAGTTAACTAATTTCTATACACTTCCTTTTGACAACATAGGCAAGATGTTCTCATTTCCTGGCCTCTGATTATGTTAGGAAAAATATTGGGGTTATGGATACTGTTTCTGTGTAGAAAAGATGGTCTGTAACATTGTTTCTTATGTAGTTTTGTAGACCATTGGTCATTTTCTCTGTATAAGGTAATGTCCAGGAAGTCTAAACTCATCTTAGAACAGTTCATCGTGAACTTTAAAAAGTCACTGGTAGTATTTAGGTATGCATACAGGGATTTAAATTGTTCACCATCACCTTTCCAAAAAATAAAAAGATCATCTATGAAACGCCTATAAAAGGCTATTTGGGGATTACCTAATAGATGTTCATATTCTCAGTTAACCATAACCAGGTTTGCATATGTGTTGGCACAACATGTGCCCATGGCAACCCCTGACAACTGCTTATAACATATGCCATTGAACATGAATATGTTGTGCTCTAGTACCAAGTCTAGTAACATACAGAGAAAGTCTACCTTAGTATTAGAGAACTTTCCCTGCCTTATCAACACTGATTTCACTGTGCGTATCCCCTGGTCATTGGGTATACTTGTAAATAAAGACACTACATCTAGTGTTGCCAACATCCCCATATCTGCTGTTCCCATTTGCTTCACTGCCCCATAAAGGTCCACTAAAAACTGTTCTGTGTCTTTCAAGACATATACATATTCATTGAGTGCTGTCTTCATTTCCTTATCCAGGTATATAGAGATGGATTCTGTTAGCCATCCTGTCCCTGTTACTATAGGGCTACATTTTGGGTTATATGAGTCTTTGCGTATCTTGGGGAGGCCCTGAATTTGAGGTATGAGTGGATTTTCAACACTGAAATAATTAAAAAGATCTTTACTTAATAGTTCCATACACATGCATTCATATAAAGTACTAGCAATTTGTTCACTCATTTCAAACACAATTGTTGTTGGTACTTCAGCATATACCTTTGAATCCAATAACATTTCTTGCATAGCTGTATTATAAAAGTCATCATTCAATATAAACACTGGTCCCCCTTTGTCAAAGGGTATTATAACTATGCTGTCATTAATCTGCAAGTCACACAATGCTTTATGCTCACTCTTTGTCAAGTTATACTTTCCTTCTAAAAAACTATTGTTTCCTGTGCTATAGATGGCATTTTCACAAGCTTTTAAGAAGGTTTCTATATTATGCGGCAATATTGGTACATACAGATTGTTTTTCTTAAACTGAATACCCCTAGCCTCATTGCAATTTCCAAATTGTTGTTTCAATGTTACATTTCTAATAAACATACGTAGGCATAACAGAAATTCACTAATGTCCATTTTAGTCGAAGGTATAAAATTTCAACCCTGTTTAATAAAGAAGTCTCAGCTGCAGACAGTTCATATTTGGAAATATTCCATATTAACTTTCCTGCCCATACCCCCACATTTTCTTCAAAGTGTGAGTTTGTAACTGACCTGGTGCCTCTTTCCATTTTTGGGCCCCTGTAAGTGTCCTGTTCAACAGATTTTCTCCTCCCTGTTCGAAATGCTAGGAGTAGAACAGGAAAAACCTGTTCTTGTCCTCCTTCCATATTAATCTTCCTTCTTACCATGGCTGTAGTTGTAGAGGCAGTTGCTGCCTTATCATTGGTTGCCGAAGACGATGGCACTTCCATTGGTGTAAAGTAGATGGAATGTACCTAATTTGGTGAAAGGACACTCCTTCCTGGCTGTTGATTTATTATTTCTTCTTCCTCCCCGAGTGCATTGGTCGTCTCTTCAGACTGCACCCAATGCTCTGCCCTCAGTCTCTCATGCCGCTCAAACAATTGAACTTGCCATCTCCTCTGCTGGTAGGCTGTTGGTAGTACCTCTGACTGCCCATTGGTTTCTCTCATAAATCACAAATTGTGGTTAGTAGTGGATTGCTCTGCAGGTTTCAACCAAGTAAAGACATACTGATTAGTGAAATCTGTTAGAGCCCTACACAGTTTCTTTTTCTTTTGCTCAAGCAGTCTGGTTTCATAGTGAAGTATCTTATCAATTAGTTCATGCATGAAAACTTTAGTAGCTGCTTCCCCATAAAGCACAGACAGTTCGAGTTGTTGCTGACATATCTTTTCATTAAGCTCTTGTTCCACTGGCTTGAAAAAGTCCAGCAACAATTGTATATATGCTTTACTGGTGTTAAGATTAATTTGTTGCTACTGGGCTAACAAAGTGGGGTAGGTGTTTCCATATGTGGGCATATTAAGTACTCTGAGTCCCCTTGGTATAAAATTTAGGTTTAAGCAGGCTTCAAAATAGAACCGTTGGTTCTGGAGCTGCTTAAACCTATACAAATCATTCTCCACATTTCTTTTCAAATTGCGTATCTCAGCTTCATTGATGTTGTTAGTATTAACAGTCTCAGAGTTCATATTAAGAGTACCTGTTTGTAGCAGTGGGTTATCTTGATTTGTCAGCAAATTCAGAAGTCTCCTTTCCACATTTACACCAACTGTTGCATCCTCTGCAATATTAACAGTACCTTTTGCCATCATTAGATACACAAGCAGCAAACAAATAAATCCAAACCAGCCCAGACGTTGAAAATGTTAAAACACAGATGCCCAGTAGGAAGGAAGCTGGAATAAAGAAGCTGAACCATGACAAAGTAAAATCTTTTTAAATACAAAATGGTGAGCACTTTCAAAATGATAACCATTGCTTCATCAGACAGTTCATTCAAAGAGCAACAGCACTTAACTACTTTAATTCATTACAAGAACAACCAATCCTACCACTCAAAGTTTTTTCAGCACTCAGCAATCAGTTAATTACTATGGTTATGTTTTGCCCTTGGTTAATTGCTAAAGTCTGAAAAATTCTGTTTCAAAACTACATACACAAAAAGTAGTGGATAAATATATATATATAAAATGCATAAAAAGTCAATGAATAAATACATATGCTTATGTTCCCCATTTAGTAAATACTTATGTGCATAGATATAAACATAAAAAAATATATAAAAATAAATAAAAGTATAAGCAGTACACATTCAACAGCTTATTGAATACATATATTCTGCCTAATAAATGCACATATTGTCCACCTAGTAAATACATATACTTTAATATATACATCTCAACAAATGCTTGTCTTTAATGATATCTATGCTAAAAGCAGCTCAAGAAATACTGTCATATTGACCCAAAGCCCTGCATGTGTTTATGTGGTCTTCTCTTGTTAAAATGGTATTATTATTCTCCAGAATGTCAGCAATAGGATGGGTGACATCGTCAATACTACTGAAAATATGGAAGTAAAATGGATTTTGCGTTTAGGAGCACGTAGAGGTTTTGGTTTGAATGATAGTGTTCCATTTAAGCCAGTGCTAAAATCTAGAAGGTTAAAATAAAATAAGAAATAAGAAATAATAATACTATTTTGACTAATCTGATAATGGTGGAGTATAATGGATTACAGTGGGATAATAACCTGTTTGGCTGTAGACACCATGCCCTTACTTATAAGTTGAGTAACATAAAAGTCTTTCCTCACCACTGTGGACACATGGTGGTTGAAGGTAAAGCTACTGTCTATGTGCTTACCCAGATCCATTACCACTGAGTCAACTCAAAGAGGAGTATTATCAACATGGTAATTAGCCCAGATGGTTGACTTCCCAAAGGTTACAATTATTCATTTGTTAACATTGAGTTTATGACCATGCCTTTGGTACCATTTCATAGTCAGAGATAGGCCTTCTTGATTTTAAAAGGCCTCATATCCAGACTAGATAAAGCAGCACATTCTTTAGTTTTCAAGGGTGCTGATGAGATAAGCATTTGTCAAGTAATGCAACCATTGCAGAACAGTTGGGGGACCTGGGTCAGTGATATATAAAAGCAGTTAAACTGCCATAGACTACAAAAGATCATTCAAGTCTATAAATCCCACCAGGGGAAATAGAACTGGTAGGACCATTCTAAGTGGAAACAAGGAGTTAAAAAAGCATCTGTATTTTCAAAGCTGCAAAGGCATCACCACAGAACAGTTAAGAAGGGTTAAGACTAAAAAATGAAATGATAATAGTAATAAGTTAGACAAGTGATGTGTTTTAAATTTAGACAGTCCCCGGGATTCATGAAGCTCGGCGCAAGGCCGGTGTAAGGCCTGCGCCGGCGGTGCAGTGAATAGTCGGCGTAGTAACGCCATATGCATAGTAATGAGTGCGCGCCGCAACCACAGACACGTGCGTAGGTTACGTGAGCGAGCCCAAGTAGGATGCGTCTGGAGGCGTGGCTAAGCCGGCAGGCGATGAGCAACCTAAAGTGCTGATTTCCACAGGCCGCCCATAATAGTAATGGCACCAGCCAGGGCCCGTGCAGAATGAAACGCACGCAGAGTATGCAACATAGTACCCGTCCCAACAAAACGGAGAAGCAAACACAACCCACGAAGCCCTAAGTGTACCCGTCCAAGGAACAAAGGATATGCGTAATACCGTGTTCGTCCAGCAATGCACTGTCAGTGGGCATACCCAGAGAAGGTGTACCGCAGCATGTCAGTGCGCCGCACCGACATAGGAGTAGCGACATGGGCATGGTCACCAGGGTTACCAACTGTCCCACTTTGCTATGGACAGTCCCTCATTTGACAGTTGTGTCCCGCCAAAAACCGAAAAATGGCAAATGACCTGAGATTTCCGGACAAAAATATTCCCTCAATATACCTTTAATAGTAGCATAAAACATATATTTTGTATATGAAACACATACATGGCATAAGAAACAGAATAAGCAACCCAAATGCTATGAGAATAAGCGTATATTTTGTCAAAAAAGTGAAGTTCTGTCATCTCTACTTGCTGTGGGTATGTGTTGTCCTGCAAAATCCGATGTTTCCACAAAAGATGTCCCACTTTGGGCATTGGAAAAGGTGGCAACCGTAATGGTCACCAGCAGTAGTGAGAGTACACAGCCGGGTAGCCGTGTCGACATAACAACAAGAAGGAACCAAGATACCCTAAACACAGGCAAACATGTGCATAGCAACATGTACCACACCCAGCAACGTGCTCGTGCATACACAGGACGGCGATGTCTAAGCGTGATATCCCGAAGCAGAACCCATGCATGCAAATGTAATACACAATAGCCCCATTATAGCATGTAACCCCACCCATGTACAACCTGCACCCAACCCAGCTAGCAGCCTTGCAGCTACACACCTACACACAATGGGCATACCTGAAATGTGGTAAGAAGTATTGTCTTAGGCAGTGCCACGCGGGCAAATATGTACCCCACATGTTAACAACCCACCTCAGGTACAGATATGCAAATGGCTGCATGTGAATGTGTCGGCAGAATGTGTACATCCCGCATGTGGTATGGACCCGTCCAAACACCATAGGCTTGCACACGCCACGGTGCACATAACTGTACACATGTGGACAAGTCGGGATGTTCAACCACCGTACCGATGATTAGCTATGCAGACATGTCAAACACATATAGCGGAACATCTGCCTACCAAACAGGACGTCCTAACAGGGTGCCACAGGCAGAGAAGGGGAAGGTCGGACATCACATGTGGAGAGTAGCGTTGTCGGACGGCCAAACACCCACGGCCAAGGCAAAGGACGGAATAACATGCATATGGCCGGATGGATGTTGTTAGAAAAAAATATATAGAAACACATATGAAGTGCCAGTTTAGAAGCAAAATAGTATATAATGCATTGTATTCTACTGTACAATATGGCAGTAGAAATGATCTTGCATGTAACTGGCTGAAGCTTAGCTGCAGTGTGATTGAACTCTGACCCTGGCAGTAACCAGTTCAGCAGGCTTATGTCTTTCAGCATTAATTATCTGCTGGGTTAGAGAAAAATAAATGTATGTACATGTATATCTTCCTCCCTTCCACTGAGGAAGATGGCCTTGTGAGCTCTATCAAAGATAGAGTACAACTCCTTACCAGAGAGACAAAGGAACGTATTAAGAAATGAACTGACTATTGTATCCGAACAGTCCAGGGTCCTTGAAAGAGCAACAATTACAGAAGGACACTGTAATTGACCAGGTGCCTTGCAAGGCTGTGTTATTCTCATGGGAAAACATTTTAAAAGCATTACCTCAGCACCCTCGTATGAATAGAATATTGCGGACCATAGTGATGGAAATGCCCTGTGACTGACCACGTCAGTAAGGTGGGCAAAAGCTGATTGTAAACACTATATAAACAAATTGCTGCCTGTATAGAGTCAGACAAAACTCTTATACTTGTACTGTATAGTTTTTTGCCTCCCGGTGTACACTACTAAAATGTTGTGAACCTGAGCTTCCTGTGTTATTGACTGTCATTTAGAAAAGCCTACTAATTTCTACAGTCTGGTTTTAACAACTTATTTGACATTGTGGTCCTTCTTAGCCGGAATTCCCTTGGTAAGCTACAGGTCAGAGTGCATGTGTGGTAAGAAATCTGCGCAGGAGAAGTTGCCTAAATGGTTCTTCTTGAGTGAAAAGACCTCCGACTGAATTGTTGTGTGTAAAGAGGCTGTCCACTTTCTGATCTGTGGCTGAAAAGTGGAAAACTGGATCCCAAGAAGAAAACGTGCAGTCATAAATGGGAGGCTCAGGTAAGGAGAGTTTGCCTCTTTATCTCTGTTGTAGATCAGGGACCAGGCTACATTGTGTTTTTGTTAACAGTTGTGATAGCAGGTCAAAGACCAATTCAAGTAGTTTTATATTTGGACATAGATCAGGGGAACACAGAGTAGAGTAAATAGTCATTGTAGCCACTACAGTGGATACAGGGAAGGAGATACCACGTGGTACGAGAGAAGGGTTACGTAACAGTTGTTTAGAAGACATGGGAAATTAGTGCACTAAGAGATCGTGAGATCCGCCTTTGACGGATGATGCAAAGTATATGCAATTGCAGAGAGCAGATAATGTGAGATATTTTGCAAAATGGGGTAATAAATATGACTTTGATGGTATATTAGACAAAATATCGTTAGTGAAACATTGGAATCACTTAAAATGTGATGCAGATGTTCTAGGGTTACCACCTGTCCCACTTTGCGAGGGACAGTCCCTCTTTGGGCAGTTGTGTCCTGCAAAAAAACTGAACAAATGGCAAATGTCCTGATATCTTAGTACAAAAATATTTCCTATATTTTCTTTAATAGTTGCATAAAACAGTTATTTTGTATCTGAAACACCAAAATATTATAATAAACAGAATAAGCAACTCAAATGCTACAAGAATAAGTTTCTATTCTGGCAAAAAGTAAATTTCTGTCCTTTGTACTGGCTGTGGGTATGTTTTGCCCTGCAAAATCTGACGTTCCTACCAAAAATGTCCCACTTTGGGCATTTGTAAAGGTGGCAACCCTAAGATGTTCAGGCTATAAAACATTGACATTTGGGTATCCCTCAAGCACATAGGTGGATTGAGGTAGTGAACCGAAGGGAACAGAAGACTAAAAATGCGAAAGCATCATACGTAGACAAAGAAGACAAATAATACAGTAGTAGCGACGGCCCCTCCCCCTCCACCCCCTCCGATACCACATCCAGGATATGAAGCGGGAGGGCAGGCTAGTCCCCCCCACGTTATCCTGTGGCAACAGAGGTATCACAACAACCATTTGTAAGAGAAGCTATTGAAACTACATCCCGAACACGTAAAACACCTAGGGACACTCAACTAAGAAGAGAGTCACTAGAACAGAGTGAGGAAATCTGTCAATTAATTGAAGTACCGAACCCTCAGGCAGGACAGGAAGGCCAGGACCCAACTCCGTTAGTGTATAGACCGTGGACACTGGAAGATATCCGGAAAGTTACAGAGGGAATTCCCCATCCACAAAGTAATCACTATTCACCATGCAATACCCGTCTATCTCCTGTTAGAAAAGCAAACGGGGAATGGTGGATGGTACAGGATTTACAAGCTGTAAATCATGCAATAATACCTAGGGTACCGATGGTGCCAGACCCACACACTATATTGAATGATATGAACCCGCAACAGAAGTATCTTACCGTGGTAGATATAAGCTATGCTTCCTTTTCAATGCCTATACATCCAGATAGTCCGTATTGGTTTGCATTTACATTCAGGGTAACAGATACAGCCATACTCGTCTACCGCAGGGATACTGTGAAATTCCAACAATATTCGCACAGGAGATGGCTAGCAACCTGCCGGGGTTTACTCCACCCAGGGGCAGTCAAGTTCTACTTTATGTGGATGACATCCTGCTTGCGGCCCCTACCCAGCAGCAATGTAGGGAAGATACAATAGCATTATTGAAATATTTAGCAGAACAGGGACATAAAGTAAACAAGCATAAATTGCAACTCGAGAATACAGGTCAAGTACCTGGGATATGTGGTATCCAAGGAGGGTAGAACATTAGATGAAGATAGGAAGGCAGCAATTTCACAAGCACCCAAGCCAACTACCAAGAAGGGAATGATGTCCTTCCTGGGACGACTAACTTTTGTCGAAGCTGGTTACCAAACTATGCTTTTGAATCGGCTCTATTGTCTGCTTTAATCTTTAATACACCTATGGCAGCACAAGATATACTACACTGGATCCCAGTAGCAGAAACAGCTTTCTGCAGACTAAAATGATTGATAGCTTCAACATCTGTTTTAGGTCTCCCAAATTATCATAACAGATGTTTTCAGACTGTAGATTGTAAGCAGGGATATATGACGTCTGTCTTGACGCAACAGCATGGAAGTAAGCAACGCCCCATAGCTTACTACTCATCGCAGGTGGACCCAGTGGCACGGTCATTGCCACATTGTGTACAGGCAGTTGTTGCAGCAGCCACGGCAGTACAGGCTTCGGCATCAATGGTATTATTCCACCCTCTCACTGTGAGAGTGCCTCATGCAGTTGCGATAATTTAGCTGCAAGAGAAAATAGCATTCCTGACCCGTGCTAGACATCTTTCTTGTTTGACCATACACCTGAGTCAACCTCATATGGTGATTGAACGTTGTACAACATTAAACCCATCAACGTCACGTCCGACACCTGTGTATGGCACACCACACAGTTGCCTACAGGAAATGGAGCAAATAACTTTACCCAGACAGGATATTACTGATATACCCTTAGATGATGCAGAGGTGACAGTTTATGTGTACGGATCATGTAGAAAGGGTCCTACAGGAAAGAATCAAGTAGGTTATGCAGTAGTTACTGATATTGAAATTGTAGAAGCCCAACCCCTGCAGCATAACATGTCTGCTCAAGCAGCAGAATTGATAGCTTTAACACGTGTTTGCACTCTAGCGAAAAACAGATGTGTGGACATATATACCGATAGTCAGTATGCTGTCTCTACAGTGCATGTTTATGCGCAGCAGTGGAAGAATGGGGAATGATAACATCCACTGGTAAACCGATTAATCATGCGCAATTGATCTTGAATTTATTAGATCCCATTCAGTTACCTACTAAAGTAGCTAATTGTAAATGTGCAGCTCATACAAAGCAACAGGATAAGATTACGAAAGGTAATGCACGAGCTGATGCAGCTGCAAAACAAGCAGCCTCACACTCAGAAACTTTCTTTTTGAATGAGGAATGACAATCCTCAGAGATTCTAGATTTAGAAATGTTAGAAACAATGCAAACATCAACTACGAAAGCAGAAAAGCAGACGTGGGTAAGACGAGGAGCAATCCTTGAAGACGGACTGTACATCTCCAAAGTGAGAAAGCCAATATTAACGTCTAATTTATATAGATATGTGGCTTTGTTGAGCCATGGGCAGAGCCATGTCTCAACAGGGGGGATGGTACAGTTGGTTAACAGAATATTCCTAACATACGGAATTAGGAACCACATACAAATATTTTGAGCAGCGTGTCATATTTGCAGTAAACATCATGCACAGTGAGCATTCCAACCGAAGCGAGGGAGTTTCCCTACACCACCATATCCGTTCCATACTATTTGTATGGAGTTTATAGAGCTGAATAAATGTGAAGGGAAGAAATACTGTTTAGTGATTATAGATATGTTTTCAAAATGGGTAGAAGCATTTCCAACCAGGAATCCGGATGCAGCAACAGCGGCAAAGGCCCCAGTAAAATAAAGTATCCCTAGATCTGACATACCGGAAAGAAGCTACAGTGACAATAGAACACATTTTGTGAACCAGACAATCCAGCAACCTGGGGGATACTTTGGGATTTCCTTGAATAATCATTGCACGTACCACCAACAGTCAGCATGACTGGTGGAGAGGTACAATGGGATTTTGAGAAATAAGTTGAGGAGGTTGATGTGTGACACCCAGACGAATTGGATTTGCTGTCTACCTCTAGCATTGCTGAGCATGACAACAGTTCCAAATGTAAAGGGTTTGACCCCCTTTGAAGTAGTATTTGGAATGGCATATTATGTGCCACAGTGGAAAGCTCTCATGCCTGCAGAGCTGGAGGTCGATGGCTCATTAGCCAGTTACATGAGAGGATTGTTAACCAATAACACTGTTTTGCAGTTAAACTCTTTTTCAGATAAAGAACAAATGAAGCCGGACGCAGACCTGACTCCAGGATCCTGGGTGTGGTTGACTGTTATCCAAACAAGTAACCGGACGAGTCCAACGTGGGAAGGTCCGTACCAGGTACTGTTGGCAACGCCTACTGCAGTAAAGGTTGCGGAGAGGTCGTCCTGGGTTCACCTGACCCTTTGCAAACCGGTAAAGAATATCCAGTCTGATTTACATGTCGTAGCCGATATACCACAGAGACAGAATGACCAGGGGCAGAGTGTATAACAATACAAAGCAACCCCAAAGACATTGGTTTACTGACCTACTGATCATACACCTATTAACCATGTTTGTGGTGACTTTTCTTTTGCTGGGATCTTTCCTGCATATAACTACACAGATACAAATAATGAAACGTGATGAACTGGCCACAGATTGGCATCCAAACCTCAACACATACCTAGCCATGAAGCGTGTGCATGTAGAAACTATGAACATTTCAAATTGCTGGGTTTGTACTGCCATACCTACAGCATATGGAGGACTTTTGATGTCTGCTGTCCCCTTGGGGATAAATTGAGACTTGTGAATATCTACCTTTTGATACAGGTTCTGTGAGATCACAGGACAAAGTGGCACTGTACTTACCTGTTACACAAAAAGGAATTGTTTGTTTTTATAAACATGATACAGTCCAAGTTGGTGGGAGTAATTGTAACATAACTGTGTCTTACAAATGTCATATAAAAGCCAAAGATCACAGTACTAGTTGTAGCACGATTTATGATTCGTATTTAAGCTTAATGAGAACAACGTGGAAAGATGTGTATAAACATCCTGAATTGTATAAACAGTTGTCTGTTATAGACAGGAAAATGTTACATGCAGAGTTAACCCGCATCAGTAGTAAAGTAGAATATTGTTATTTTGTTTGTGGGGAAAAAAGCATATCAATGGTTACCTGAGAATTGGTCCGGCAGTTGTTTTTTGGGTTATCTGGTTCCAGCCATATGACATACTGCAGAATTGCCTCTGGGTACGATATGAAATGTAAGAGATATAGCTGGAAGAACTGGGAACTCAGTCGAGAAACCTACTAATCCAGTGGGTGAAATCGAAGGTGTTTGGAAAGATCATTCTTCTGTAAGAGATAAAGGAAAATTGACTCCTATGGACTTGAGTGACAGTGTTATATCCTGGGCTGGAATAATCCCAGCTTATGGAGCAGTGAAATCAATCAGGGATCTGAGGAAGTTGTCAAAACCTCTCGAAGTAATGAGCAATGTGACTTTTCCGCTCTCGAACTTGTGACTGATGAACTGAATGCAATGAGAACTGTTGTGCTACAAAATGTAATGGCTCTTGACTGCACCCTGGCGGCGAGAGGTGGTATGCGTCTTGGCGCTTATCAAAGAAGACTGCTGTGCGTATATACCACATAATAAGCACGATATCAACGACCACCTAGAGGTAATACAGCAGGTATCAGCCATGGCGGAACCAGGCCCAAACCCACTGACGAACTATTTCCAGAAACCATTTGGTGGATGGGGTTCACTCATAATGAATATCTTGATTGCCATTTGTGTTGTTTTGCTCATATTGGGAGCATGTGTCTGTTGCGGGATACCTTGTATGAAAGGATTAGTTAGGGACTCTGTTGACGTATCTGTAACCGAGACTATGTATCAAGACCTGGAGTGGAATTTGTTAATACCAAATGAAATTCTTTCTGAAATGTAAAACAAATGACTTGCCTAGTTAAAAGTTCCAGAGAGGAAGAGGCTAGGAATGAAATAATGTTGTATATGTTTCTGGATAGAATAAAAGCATTAAAAGGAGGGAGAATGTTAGAAAAATATATATCTAAACATATATGACGTGCTAGTTTAGAAGCAAATAGTGTATAATGCATTTTATTCTATTTTACAATATGGCAGTAGAACTTATCATGCATGTAATTGCCTGAAGCGTAGCTGCAGTGTGATTGAACTCTGACCCTGGCAGTAACCAGTTCAGTAGGCGTATGTCATTCAGCATTAATTATCCGCTGGGTTAGAGAATAATAAATGTATGTACATGTATATCTTTTTTCCTTCCACTGAGGAGGATGGCCTTGTGAGCTCTATCGAAGATAGAGTACAGCTGCCCACCAGAGAGACAAAGGAACCTAATATGAAATGAACTGACTATTGTATCCGAACCGGCTTGGAACCTTGACAGAGCAACATTTACAGAAGGACATTCTAATTGACTAGGTGCCTTGCAAGGCTGTGCTATTCTCATGGGAAAACATTTAATAAGCATTACCTTAGCACCGTCGTATGAATAGAATATTGTGGACTATAGTGATGTAAATGCCCTGTGACTGACCACGTCATTAAGGTGGGCAAAAGCTGATTGTAAACACAATATACATAGAGCTGCTTCCTGTATAGAGTCAGACAAAACTCTATACTTGTACTGCATAGTTATTTGCCTCCTGGTGTACACTATTAAAACGTTGTGAAACTGAGCTTCCTGTGTTATTGACTGTCATTTTGAAAAGCCTAATGAGTGTTACAGTCTGATTTTAACAACTTAATTGACAGATGTGTATATCCTAGCATGGGAATAGGCCAAGCCAACCACCACAATCGCCATGTGTACCACATACAAACAGCCAGTAACACGCAGTAGTAATGCATGAAGGCATACACGACTGTGGGAATAGCACAGGACATATGGCACGTGCCAAGTGTAGATGCATGACACAAAACCCCAGGATGGGGCTCCCTGCAAAGAGGAACATGTGCCAACCACACCTCCCACAGATGTACCGGCAATGAAAACACATGCCAAACACACAGCAACACTACCGTCCATCCCACGACCGCAACGGAGGCTGGTCAAAGACCACCATGAAGCGTGCACAAACAGGGACACATGTAACCATTGCCTTAACACCCCCCCATAGGCCAAAGAATAATAGAATGGACATATGCATGTAATGTTGTGAAGGATGTGTGGTAGTCCTCAGTATCACAGTGGTAGGGACACAGATACACTGTAATCAACTGTGATGTATGTGCACTGTAGACAGCATACCTGCAGGTAATACAGAGGACAATCATGTGCCACAGAAATATACACATGAGAAAGAGGATAGGGGATAGACAAGTGTAAATGGGACAAACTATGAACATAGGTTCATAGGTCCATAGGTACAGGATAGGCTATCTACCCAAGGTCAGCCATAACCCTAGTCCATAGTTAGGATTCCTTTGCCAACCTTCCGGTCTGGAGATAAAATGCCTATGATATTGCTGTACCTCTGTCAAGCAGTGATAATGATGTAATCCCTGGGGTATATCTGCAATCCCCCATCCAACGGACAAGATCCCCCTCGAACAAGGCTAGCAAGGATCTCTGCCTCACATGTACTGTGATGTAGATCCACAGCATAGTGAGTGTCTGGGTGACGTATGTGTCACTCCAACACATCCTATTAATGACCGCGTCAAGGTTCACGTCACCTGCCCTTGTGGTTCTGAGGGATGTAGATACAGTAGGTGAAGCATACACATGACATATGGGTCGACATGGCCTCGTATGTCAGGCACAGGTCAACACCGAACAAGAGGTATGTGACCGAATGGAGCAGGGGTCCTAACAGTGGGGCAGCATTACACAAATCCCTGACACCCTGCATCTGTATGACAATTAACCTATGAGGCCTTCCCAGCTGCTGTAGGTGTCGGGTCAGATACCCTCCGAATGGGGCAATGTACTCAATCATAGGTGTAACACGTAATGAGTACAAGGAGACAATGACCTACCCTGATCTAGATGTGAATCCCTGCACAAACAGGTGGGCAATGTAGAAGTCCTACCGAATCACAATAGCAACGTGTGTGTTGAACGAATGGTGACCGACAACCTGTGTCCCCTGATCCCTGGTAATTACCCCCGCGCTCAGTGGGCTGCCACCCATATGCCGGACAGGGGTGACCTCGTTCTCCTCAACGGGTATGATTTTGCATTACCTTGCATTTAGCTGTAGGCCATGTCCCTGACAGCAGATATGCATATCTGGGAGGCCCCTTTGAAGGATATCTGTGTCAGATGTCCCTCCCACTATGGCACCCGGTTCGCAGTCATCTACAAACAATGTCACCCATAACACCCCTGTGTGTGCCTGTACTGTGGAAATGTAGATGTAGAAGAGGAGTGGACCCAGGGCAGAGCCCCGTGGGACACCGCCTGTGACAGGCAGTAGGTCCGACATGCTGCCAGCAACTATGACCGTGGGCCGTGTCACATAGCCAGTTTACAACCCATCCTGCGATGTGCGTGTTCACATCCAAGCCGATGGGTTTATCAATGATACCGAGGGGGTATTGTGTTGAAGACCTTTGCCAGGTCGAGGTAGGCTGTATGGACTGCAAGACCCCATCAATGGCCTCGGTGACTGTCGAAAACGTCAACCATGCTCTAAACGCATGAACCGCCCCTGACCAAGCCAAACCGGGTTGGATGCAAAGTATGCAGGTCCCCTATGCCTTCATCTACGAGCGCAGTATGATCCCTTCCCATGTCTTTGCAGATAGGTCTCCTCATGGTAATGGGACAGTAATAACCAGGGTCAGTGGAGGCATTGGCCCTGTGACGTGGGACTACAGTCGCCGTGACACAACCCGGGTACGTTACCCGAGGTGAGGCTAGAAATAAACAGCTGTCCAAACTGTGGGTCTAATTCCTCAATGAGATCGTGGAGTACACAGTCGGGTCACCAGCTGGTCCCATGGATGCTATGTTCACTACCCTGGAGAGAGCATGTTCCACCCGTCGTCACAGAACATTCGGGGACCACAAACCGCGGTACAGACATCTCTTCATGTGGGGGTGTGGAGATGTCTTCACCGAACCTGTCAGCCCGTATGTTGGCAATGTGTGTATGTTGAGTAAACTCCACATCATCGAGAACCCAGTCAGAGCATATGTGGGAGTGACCTCCCAGGTGTCCAGCATAGCAAATGAAGGCTGTATGATTGTCAGCCAGGTCCATGGAGATATATCTGTGGAACGTGCCCTGGACCATGTCATGACAGCCTGTAGCTCTACACATATAATGACCAAGGGTGTCATACCTCACAAGGTGTCTGCTCTGCCTTGTAGTAGCCACCTCCTCTCGTTGTACAGCTTGTGTATGGCTGGGGTACACCACACTGGATGCTTGGCATTGGTACAATGAACCACAGTTGGGTAAGGGAATGCCTGATCCATGCAGTCCTGTAGGTACCGGCAGACGCCATATGTAAGTGATGCAGTGGCTGCAGTACTGTTGACCACTGGCTCAGGGTCCTTAAAGGAGACCACAGTAGTGTTCAGAATTGTGAATTCGGCCTTTGAGAAAGCCATGTGTATGGTAACCGGCAACACCCACATCAACGGATGTCAATAGCAAAAGCCATTGTCCAAATAACATACATTAACTTCGGCATGACAATATGTATTATTATACATGTATTGACACGTGTCTGATAATTACATTTGCAAATGGCCGTTAAGACCGTGCCAAAGTGCCCGTGATTTACCTAGTCTGGAGGTGTCGTTCCGACAATAAAGTGGCGATACTTCCCAACCGGGACCTCTGGGGATTAATTAAAGCGGTTGTTAACCTGCAACATTGGATGTACACCATTTGGTTCCGGTCTCAGAAAACATGGTTTCCGTAGCACTACACACTATGGGTAGTCAAGCAGACATCCGCGATTGGTGAACACACAGCAGCAGTCAAACCCACTGGCCACACGGACACAGTCCGACAAGCTCTACACTTTACATATGCACATTTGTGTCCATTGTAGGACCCAAAAATTTTCCCGTACGGAATGCGTGCCAGCCTTCATCGTCACCCACGTGAACCGATAGTCGTGACCACGTCACAGCTAGACATATGCACCGCAAGCGTGTTCAATGTTGATGATAGCTGTCCATGAAATGCAGCACATATGCACAGAAATCCCCAAAGTTCCGAGTCCATAGAAGTGCGTCCACATCACAGTCCCGCACACATGAAGGATGTGTAATGGGTACTGTCGACTGTTGCAGTCAAGGGATCTCCTGGGTATGTAGAAACAGGGCTCGGTGTCGTTTGGCAGGTAATCCTTTGTCCCGCCCCGTGGGAGGGATGTGGGCGTAGCACCTGCCTTACTCCCCACTAATAATGCAAAGCATCCACCGGAGAATGCTAAATGCAGGTGTGAAATGTGTACAGCCCTATACCAGTGTCCAGTAGGCAATTCTCATGGATGGACAAGTGTACGACCAAGATGGCACCCATAACTGCAAACCCGGTGGAATTACACAGCCGCGGTAAGGCATAACACAGGAAATACACATAGGGACTACAGTTGACATTCCCCATACAAAGTTGGACTGCCATGCGAACACCGGCGTACACAGCACTCAATCTTCCAGCAACAAAATGGGGAGCACTCGCTACCATACTGCGGAACAGATGGGCGACCTGTGGAACACATACTAATGGCACACCAACAACGTCAACTAGGATATGTAAACTATGGCGTTCCCACCTATGAAGAAAACATGCTTCAATGAATACATAGGGGATCAACATGTTCCGGTGGTGTTATGTTGATAATACAGTGACGGATATGTCCTATTGGGATGTCTGAGGTTTATTTAAAGCAGTTGCTAACCTGCATCTTTGGATGTACACCATTTGTTCACAGTTCTAAATCACCTGGTTACGTAGCACCACGTAGAATGGGTAGTCAAACAGACATCCGCAATTGGGAAACATACAGCAGCAGTCAAAACCACTGGCCAGTTGGACACAGTCCAGCAACATCTAACTTTACATATGCACATTGGTGTCCACTGAAGGACCCAAAAATACCTTCTAACAGAACTCCCTCCAGCCATTTCCGAACAACAGATGGTGCGATAGCCGTGACTACACCACAGTTAGACATATGCACCACCAGCGTGTTTAAGGTTGATGACAGGTGTCCATGAAATGCAGGACATATGAACAGAAATCCCCAGATCAACGTGCCCATACATGTGCGTCCACATCCCAGTCACGCACACATGAAGGATGTGTAATGGGTACTGTCGAGGGTTGCAGCCATGGGATCTTGGGTATGCAGAAATGGGGCTCGGTGTTGTCTGGCAGATAATCCGTTGTCCCGCCCCGTGGGAGGGATGTGGGCGTAGTACCTGCCTTACTCCCCACTAATAATGCAAAGCATCCACTGGAGAATGCTAAATGCAGGTGTGAAATGTGTACAGCCCTATACCAGTGTCCAGTAGGCAATTCACATGGATGGACAAGCGTACGACCAAGATGGCACCCATAACTGCAAACCCGGTGGAATTACACTGCCGCAGTAAGGCATTACACAGGAAATACACATAGGGACTACAGCTGACATTCCCCATACAAAGTCGGACCGCCGTGCGAACACCAGCATACACAGCACTCAATCTGCCAGCAACAAAATGGGGAGTGCTCGCTACCATACAGAGGAACAGATGGGTGACCTGTGGAACACATACTAATGGCACACCAACAACGTCAACTAGGATATGTAAACTATGGCGTTCCCACCTATAAAGAAAACAGGCATCAATGAATACATAGGGGATCAACATGTTCCGGTGGTGTTATGTTGAAAGTACAGTGACGGATATGTCCTATTGGGACGTCTGAGGTTTATTTAAAGCAGTTGCTAACCTGCATCTTTGGATATACACCATTTATTCACAGTTCTAAAACACCTGGTTTACGTAGCACCACGTAGAATGGGTAGTCAAACAGACATCTGTGATTGGGGAACATACAGCAGCAGTCAAAACCACTGGCCAGTTGGACACAGTCCAGCAACATCTAACTTTACATATGCACATGTGTCCATTGTAGGACCCAAAAATACCTTCTAACAGAACTCCATCCAGCCGTTTCCGACCACCAGATGATGCGATAGCCGTGACTACGGCACAGTTAGACATATGCACCACCAGCGTGTTTAAGGTTGATGACAGGTGTCCATGAAATGCAGGACATATGAACAGAAATCCCCAGATCGACATGTCCATACATGTGCGTCCACATCCCAGTCCCGCACACATGAAGGATGTGTAATGGGTACTGTCGAGGGTTGCAGCCATGGGATCTTGGGTATGCAGAAATGGGGCTCGGTGTTGTTTGGCAGATAATCCATTGTCCCGCCCCGTGGGAGGGATGTGGGTGTAGCACATGACCTACTCCCCACTAATAATGTAAAGCATCCACCGGATAATGCTAAATGCAGGTGTGGAATGTGTATAGGCCATAACAGTGTCCAGTAGGCAATCCCCATGGATGGACAGGCCTACGACCAGGATGGCACCCATACCTGCAAGCCCGGTGGAATTACACTGCCGCAGTAAGGCATTACACAGGAAATACACATAGGGACTACAGCTGACATTCCCCATACAAAGTCGGACCGCCGTGCGAACACCGGCGTACACAGCACTCAATCTGCCAGCAACAAAATGGGGAGCGCTCGCTACCATACAGCGGAACAGATGGGCGACCTGTGGAACACATACTAATGGCACACCAACAACGTCAACTAGGATATGTAAACTATGGCATTCCCACCTATAAAGAAAACATGCTTCAATGAATACATAGGGGATCAACATGTTCCGGTGGTGTTATGTTGAAAGTACAGTGACGGATATGTCCTATTGGGACGTCTGAGGTTTATTTAAAGCAGTTGCTAACCTGCATCTTTGGATATACACCATTTATTCACAGTTCTAAAACACCTGGTTTACGTAGCACCACGTAGAATGGGTAGTCAAACAGACATCCGCGACTGGGGAACATACAGCAGCAGTCAAAACCACTGGCCAGTTGGACACAGTCCAGCAACATCTAACTTTACATATGCACATTTGTGTCCATTGTAGGACCCAAAATACCTTCTAACAGAACTCCATCCAGCCGTTTCCGACCACCAGATGATGCGATAGCCGTGACTACGGCACAGTTAGACATATGCACCACCAGCGTGTTTAAGGTTGATGACAGGTGTCCATGAAATGCAGGACATATGAACAGAAATCCCCAGATCGGCGTGTCCATACATGTGTCCACATCCCAGTCCCGCACATGAAGGATGTGTAATGGGTACTGTCGAGGGTTGCAGCCATGGGATCTTGGGTATGCAGAAATGGGGCTCGGTGTTGTTTGGCAGATAATCCATTGTCCCGCCCCGTGGGAGGGATGTGGGTGTAGCACATGACCTACTCCCCACTAATAATGCAAAGCATCCACCGGATAATGCTAAATGCAGGTGTGGAATGTGTATAGGCCATAACAGTGTCCAGTAGGCAATCCCCATGGATGGACAGGCCTACGACCAGGATGGCACCCATACCTGCAAGCCCGGTGGAATTACACAGCTGCAGTAAGGCATAACACAGGAAATGCAGATGGAAACTACAGTAGACACTCCCCATAGAAATCCAGACCGCCGTGCAAATACCGGCATACACAGCACTCGATCTGCCAGCAACAACATGGGGATTACTCGCTGCCATACTGCGGAACAAATGGGTGACCAGTGGAACACATACCAATGGCACACCAACAACGTCAACTAGGAAGGTCATAGGATGTTTAAACACTGGCGTTCCCGCTTATAAAGAACATCCTTCAATGAATCAATAGGGTCTACATGTTCTGGCTGTGTTATATTGACAATACAGTGGCGTATATGTCCTACTGGGCCTTCTGAGGATTACTTAAAGCAGTTGCCAACCTGCAGCATTACATTAATACCATTTGGGTTAATCGTAGTAGAACATGGGTTTCGTAGCACAACATAATATCTGTAGTCAAACACACATCCGCAATTGGGGAGCATACAGCAGCGGTCACAACCACTGGCCAGATGGACACAGTCCAACATGTTCTACATTTCACATATGCACATTTGTGTCCATTGTAGGACCCAAAAATTTATCCGTACGCAATGTCAACCGGCTGCGATCGTGAGACCCAGATGAAGTGACAGCCATGACTACGGCACAGCTACATATATGCACCACCAGCGTGTTCAAGGTTGATGACAACTGTCCATGAAATGCAGGACATATGCACAGAAATCCCCAGATTGTTGAGTCCATAGATGTGCGTCCACATCCCATTCCCGCACACATGGAGGATTTGCAATGGGTACTGTCGAGGGTTGCAGCCATAGGATCGTGGGTATGCAGAAATGGGTGTCGGAGTTGATTGGCAGATGATCCGTTGTCCCGCCCCGTGTGAGGGATGTGGGTATGGCATATGCGTTACTCCGCACTAATAATGCAAATCATCCACCGGAGAATGCTAAATGCAGCTGTGAAATGTGTACAGCCCTACACCAGTGTCCATTAGCAGTTCCCATGGATGGACAAACGTACGGCCAAGATGGCACCCATAACTGCAAACCTGGTGGAATCACACAGCTGTAGTAAGGCAAAACACAGGGAATACAGATAGGGACTACAGTAGAGACTCCACATACAAAGTCAGACCGCCGTGCGAATACCGGCGTACACAGCACTCAATCTGCCAGCAAGAGAATGGTGATCACTCGCTTCCATATCGCGGAACATATGGGCGACCTGCGGAACACATAATAATGGCACACCAACAACGTCAACTAGAAAGGTTATAGGATGTTTAAGCTATGGCGTACACACATATAAAGAACATCCTTCAATGAAGTAATAGGATCTACATGTTTTGTTCGTGTTAATTTGACAATACAGAGGCGGGAATGTCCCAATGGGATATCTGCGGATTAGTTAAAGCAATTGTTAGCCTGCATCATTGGAATTACACCATTTGGGTTCAGTGGCGGAAAGCCCGGTTTACGTAGCATTACATATTATGGGTACTCAAACAGACATCCGTGATTGCTGAACATACAGCAGCAGTCAAACCCACTGGCCAGATGGACACAGTCCAATAAGTTCTACACTTTACATATGCACATTGGTGTCCATTGTAGGACCCAAAAATTTATCCGTACGCAATGTCAACCTGCTGCGATCGGGAGACCCTGATGAAGCGACAGCCGTGACTACAGCACAGCTACATATATGCACCACCAGCGTGTTCAAGGTTGATGACAACTGTCCATGAAATGCAGGTGATATGCACAGAAATCCCCAGATTGTCCAGTCCATAGAAGTGCGTCCACATCCCATTCCCGCACACATGGAGGATGTGCAACGGGTACTGTCGAGGGTTGCAGCCATGGGATCGTGGATATGCAGAAATGGGTCTCGGTGTTGATTGGCAGATGATCCGTTGTCCCACCCCATGTGAGGGATGTGGGTATGGCATATGCGTTACTCCACACTAATAATGCAAATCATCCACCGGAGAATGCTAAATGCAGCTGTGAAATGTGTACAGCCCTATACCAGTGTCCATTAGGCAGTTCCCATGGATGGACAAGCGTCGACCAAGATGGCACCCATAACTGCAAACCTGGTGCAATCACACAGCTGTAGTAAGGCAAAACACAGGGAATACAGATAGGGACTACAGTAGAGACTCCACATACAAAGTCAGACCGCCATGTGAATACTGGCGTACACAGCACTCAATCTGCCAGCAAGTGAATGGGGATCACTCGCTTCCATACCGCGGAACAAATGGGCGACCTGCGGAACACATACTAATGGCACACCAACAACGTCAACTAGGAAGGTTATAGGATGGTTAAGCTATGTCGTACCCACATATAAAGAACATCCTTCAATGAATTAATAGGATCTACATGTTTCGTTCGTGTTAATTTGACAATACAGAGGCGGGAATGTCCCAATGGGATATCTGCGGATTAGTTAAAGCAATTGTTAGCCTGCATCATTGGAATTACAACATTTGGGTTCAGTGGCTGAAAACCCGGTTTACGTAGCACTACATAATATGGGTACTCAAACAGACATCCGTGATTGCTGAACATACAGCAGCAGTCAGACCCACTGGCCAGATGGACACAGTCCAATAAGTTCTACACTTTACATATGCACATTGGTGTCCATTGTAGAACCAAAAAATTTATCCGTATGCAATGTGAACAGGAAGCGATCTCGAGACCCAGAAGAACTGATAGCCGTGACTACGGCACAGCTAGATATGTGCACCACCAGCGTGTTCAAGGTTGATGACAAGTCTCCATGAAATGCAGGACATATGAATAGGACTCCCCAGGTTGCCGAGTCCATAGACGTCCACATCCCATTCCCGCACACATGAAGGATGTGCAATGGGTACCGTCGAGGGTTGCAGACATGGGATCGTGGGTATGCAGATATGGGGCTCGGTGTTGATTGGCAGATAATCCGTCGTACCGCCCCGTGGGAGGTATGTGGGTATAGCACATGCGTTACTCCCCACTAATAATGCAAATCATCCACCGGAGAATGCTAAATGCAGCTGTGAAATGTGTACAGCCCTATACCAGTGTCCAGTAGGCATTTCCATGGACGGACAAACGTGACCAAGATGGTCACCCATAACTGCAAACCTGGTGTAATTCCACAGCTGTAGTAAGGCATAACACAGAAAATACAGATAGGGACCACAGTACACCCCCATACAAAGCCAGACCGGCGTGCGAATACCGGTGTAGAAAGCACTCAATCTGCCAGCAAGAAAATGGGGTTCACTCGCTTACATACTGCGGAACAAATGGGCGATCTGAGGAACACATAGTAATGGCACACCACCAACGTCAACTAGGAAGGTTATGGGATGGTCAAGCTATGGCATACCCACATATAAAGAACATCCTTCAATGAATTAATAGGATCCACATGTCATGGTGGTGTTAATCTGACAATACAGTGGCGGATATTTCGTATTGTGACCTCAGAGGATTATGTAAAGCAGTTGCTAACCTGCATCTTTGGATGTACACCATTCGGTGTCAGGTTTGAAAGACCTGGATGTCGTAGCACTACATAATATGTGTAGTCAAACACACACCCGCGATTGGGGAACATACAGCAGCAGTCAAACCCACTGGCCAGATGGACACAGTCCAACAGGTTCTACACTTTACATATGCACATTGGTGTCCATTGTAGGACCCAAAATTTAGCCCTAAGCAAGATAAACGTGATGGAGGAAGCGACGCTGAAGGTGTAACAGCCATGACTACGGCACTGTTAGACATATGCACCACCAGCGTGTTTAAGGTTGATGACAGGTGTCCATGAAACGCAGAACATATGGGCAGAAATACCCATATGGCCGTGTCCATAGATGTGCGTCCACATCTCAGTCCCGCACACATGAAGAATGTATAATGGGTACCGTCGAGGGCTACAGCCATGGGATCGTGGGTATGCAGAAATGGGTGTCAGTGTTGATTGGCAGATGATCCTTTGTCCCGCCCTGTGTGAGGGATGTGGGTATGGCATATGCGTTACTCCGCACTAATAATGCAAATCATCCACAGGAGAATGCTAAATGCAGCTGTGAAATGTGTACAGCCCTATACCAGTGTCCATTAGGCAGTTCCCATGGATGGACAAACATACGGCCAAGATGGCACCCATAACTGCAAACCTGGTGGAATCACACAGCTGTAGTAAGGCAAAACACAGGGAATACAGATAGGGACTACAGTAGAGACTCCACATACAAAGTCAGACCGCCGTGTGAATACCAGCGTACACAGCACTCAATCTGCCAGAAAAAGAATGGGGATCACTCGCTTCCATACCGTGGAACAAATGGGCAACCTGCGGAACACATACTAATGGCACACCAACAACGTCAAGTAGGAAAGTCATAGGATCCTGAAACTATGGCGTTCACGCTTATAAAGAACATCCGTCAATTAATTAATAGGATCTACATGTTTTGGTTGTGTCAGTTTGACAATACAGTGGCGGACATATCCTAATGGGACATTTGAGGATTACTTAAAGCATCTCCTAGCCTGCATCATTGGATTTACACCATCCGGTTTCAGTTTAGAATACCCTGGTTAACGTAGCACTACATAATATGGGTAGCAAGCAGACATCCGCGATTGGGGAACATACAGCAGCAGTCAAACCCACTAGCCAGATGGACACAGTCCAACAAGGTCTACACTGTACATATGCACAATGGTGTTCATAGTAGGACCCCAGAGATTCATCCGTACACAATGTCAAACAGCTACGATCGAGAGACCGAAAGAACTGACAGCCGTGACTACGGTACAGCCAGACATATGCAACCCCAGCGTGTTCAGGGTTGACAACAACTGTCCACAGAATGCAGGACATATGTACAGATATTCCCAGATTGTAGAGTCCATAGAGGTGCGTCCACATCCCATTCCCGCACACATGCGGATGTGTAATGGGTACCGTCGAGGGAAGCAGCCATGGGATCCTGGGTATGCAGAAGCGGGGCTCGGTGTTGTTTGGCAGATAATCGTTGTCCCGCACCGTGGGATGGATGTGGGAGTAGCGTGCCTTACTCCCCACTGATAGTGCAAAGCATCCACCGGCTAATGCTAAATGCAGGTGTGAAATGTGTACTGCTCCATACCAGTGTCCAGTAGACAATCGCTAGGGATGGACAAGTGTAGGACCAAGATGGCACCCATAACCGCGAACCTGGTGTAACCACACAGCTGCAGTGAGGCATAACACAGGAAATACAGATAGGGACAACAGTAGACACTCCCCATACAAAGCCAGACCGCTGTGCGAATACCGGTGTACACAGCACTCAATCTGCCAGCACCGAAATGGGGATCACACGCTCCCATACCGCGGAACAAATGGGTGACCTGTGGAACACATACCAATGGCACAATATCAACGTCAGCTAGGAAAGCCATACGATGGTCAAACTATGGCGTTCCCACCAATGAAGAACATCCTTCAGTGAATTAATAGGATTAATGTCAATTGACCATGGAATACACCTAATCAACATCAAAGACCCGCTGGCACCTTATGGCACACAAACCAAGACACACATAGGTAGATGAAACAGTCAATGTAGACATTTCATCCACGACAGGTCACATGTGGTATCCAAAGGTTACTCCATAGACATGTAAGCGCTATCACCTGTAGGCTCCGTGAGACTTACACATAACATAGAGGCGTCCAGGCTTTATATATCCCCCCTTACACTTCCATGTGTTACTTTCTGTGCAAACAATGAACATGTAACCACAGCATAGAAAGCACAGATGCAATGTTAACCACACACACATATGTTAACATCTCAGAAGGCATCCTATTAACACATGTATCATATGATATTGTACTATGCCGAATACTCATCAATCAAAGATTTAACAATGTATATGGAAGATATGCATAGCATATCACTGTAATACAGCGGTACAGAACTGAAAGAGTGGACAAATGTGTGCTAACCCTACATCTGTACCTAAACTACATTCCCGTTATGGGGGCTTGCTCCACCTGCCTCTCAAAAGAGGCCTCATCAGTGTTCCATCGGTCAGCCCTGGTGTGTGGCCAACCCTCCACCTACTAATCCAACTAGATCCGCATTCTATAGCATAGCTGATGAGGTCCCCCCTCTGGTATTATAACCTGGACGTCTTTAAAACACCGAATGTAGACGTATGCCTTGTGATGTGCCCATATCCGGCCATAGGCATACGGCAATCCTGTGGCTGCCCAGGGCGCCACACTAGTAGGGCCACCTGTCTAGTAGGTGTGTCATGTAGGTATACCAAGATGGGGGCACCATGTGCTGTGGTGGTGGGCACCATGGAGCCCTACAGCCTAGGGCAGCAGTCGATCTACGTCCGCTGCCATAGGAGGGGTAGTACAGTCTGCAGGTATGTGCAGACGTGCACATGAAACAGCGGTCCACAAGGATTACCCATAGTGGTGACACCTGCACAGATGGCTGTAGCGGGACACACACACAGCCATGCATACAGCACAGGTAGACATACACACACCATAACTAGGCAAGTACACACAAGGTGTATGGCGTGTACAGGTACACTGTCAGGTCAGCAAGGATAGCTGTCTGCCACGATATCCAGCAGATGTCATTACGGTGTTCTGGAATACGGACAGTGCATGGACAATGAGTGGATATGCAACATACCACAGTTATATGTGTCAGCCGTGCAAATATGCGATACATGGGAAAGACAGCCGTCCATGCTAGAGCAGCAGTACGGGCACAACATAGGTACGTAGATATACAATGACAGAGATACAGACGGACACATGTGGCAGGCCCGGGAGTGTAATGTACACAGCATCACCCCACCACACCATAGCATGGTGCACGTGGAGAACACGCTACGGCAGTCGCCGACCACAACAGGCACACATGCAGTACACGAGCTGCGTACCACCATCCACAAACACAGGGATGGCGGCAGGATATGAGTGTTCTGCGTAAACCACAAGGCAATACCGTATGAACCCATGCAGCTGGGAGCATGGACACACACACATGTGGCAGGCATGGTGATTGACCACACCCCCACATACCCAAACGCACAAACGTACGACACAGGTATGGAATGCGCTACGTGGACCACTGAGCACACCACCATCAGAGGCACATGTACAGGTGGGTGACAACATCCGTAAAGGAATGGCCGCTGATAGCCAAGGTTTGTGTTGCGAAGCGTCTAAAAGTCTGATCATCTGCAGAGGCAGCTGGATACAAACACACACACACATTGAAGGGCCAGGAGTCGAACCTACGCCTATCTACATGAACTCACTACAGCATGACGCATTTACAGAACGCGCTACCGAGATTACTGAGCAAAGCGCTGTCAGAGGCATACTTCTAGGCGAGTGACATCACCCGTAAGAGAATAGCTGGCAATAGCCAAGGTATGTGTTGCGAAGCATCTAAAAGCATGTTTATCTGCAGAGGCAGCTGGAAACACACACACAGGGAAGGGCCGGGAGTCGAACCTATGCTTATCTACATGAACTCACTACAGCATGACGCATTTACAAAACGCGCTACCGAGATTACTGAGCACAGTGCTGTCAGAGGCATACTTCTAGGCGGGTGGCATCACCCATAAGAGAATAGCTGGCAATAGACAAGGTATGTGTTGCTAAGCGTCTAAAAGCTTGTTCATCTGCAGAGGCAGCTGGAAACACACACACACACACAGAGGGGCCGAGAGTCGAACCTACGCCTACCTACATGAACTCACTACAGCATGAAGCATTTACAGAACGCGCTACCGAGATTACTGAGCACAGTGCTGTCAGAGGCATACTTCTAGGTGGGTGACATCACCCGTAAGAGAATAGCTGGCAATAGCCAAGGTATGTGTTGCGAAGCGTCTAAAAGCTTGTTCATCTGCAGAGGCAGCTGGAAACACACACACACACACACACACACAGGGGCCGAGAGTCGAACCTACGCCTACCTACATGAACTCACTACAGCATGAAGCATTTACAGAACGTGCTACCGAGTTTACTGAGCACAGCGCTGTCAGAGGCATACTTCTAGGTGGGTGACATCACCCGTAAGAGAATAGCTGGCAATAGCCAAGGTATGTGTTGCAAAGCGTCTAAAAGCTTGTTCATCTGCAGAGGCAGCTGGAAACACACACACACACACACACACACAGAGGGGCCGAGAGTCGAACCTACGCCTACCTACATGAACTCACTACAGCATGAAGCATTTACAGAACGCGCTACCGAGTTTACTGAGCACAGTGCTGTCAGAGGCATACTTCTAGGCGGTGACATCACCCGTAAGAGAATAGCTGGCAATAGCCAAGGTATGTGTTGCGAAGCGTCTAAAAGCTTGTTCATCTGTAGAGGCAGCTGGAAACACACACACACAGAGGGGCTGAGAGTCAAACCTACGCCTACCTACATGAACTTACTACAGCATGAAGCATTTACAGAACGCGCTACCAAGTTTACTGAGCACAATGCTGTCAGAGGCATACTTCTAGGCGGGTGACATCACCCGTAAGAGAATAGCTGGCAATAGCCAAGGTATGTGTTGCGAAGCGTCTAAAAGCTTGTTCATCTGCAGAGGCAGCTGGAAACACACACACAGAGGATCCGAGAGTCGAACCTACGCCTACCTACATGAACTCACTACAGCATGAAGCATTTACAGAATGCGCTACCGGGTTTACTGAGCACAGTGCTGTCAGAGGCATACTTCTAGGCGGGTGACATCACCCGTAAGAGAATAGCTGGCAATAGCCAAGGTATGTGTTGCGAAGCATCTAAAAGCTTGTTCATCTGCAGAGGCAGCTGGAAACACACACACACACACACACACAGAGGGGCCGAGAGTCGAACCTACGCCTACCTACATGAACTCACTACAGCATGAAGCATTTACAGAACGCGCTACCGAGTTTACTGAGCACAGTGCTGTCAGAGGCATACTTCTAGGTGGGTGACATCACCCGTAAGAGAATAGCTGGCAATAGCCAAGGTATGTGTTGCGAAGCGTCTAAAAGCTTGTTCATCTGCAGAGGCAGCTGGAAACATACACACACACACAGAGGGGCTGAGAGTTGAACCTATGCCTATCTACATGAACTCACTACAGCATGACGCATTTACAGTACGCGCTACCGAGATTACTGAGCACAGCGCTGTCAGAGGCATACTTCTAGGCGGGTGACATCACCCGTAAGAGAATAGCTGGCAATAGCCAAGGTATGGGTTGCAAAGCGTCTAAAAGCTTGTTCATCTGCAGAAGCAGCTGGAAGCACACACACACACACACACACAGAGGGGCCGAGAGTCAAACCTACGCCTACCTACATGAACTCACTACAGCATGAAGCATTTACAGAATGCGCTACCGAGTTTACTGAGCACAGTGCTGTCAGAGGCATACTTCTAGGCGGGTGACATCACCCGTAAGAGAATAGCTGGCAATAGCCAAGGTATGTGTTGCGAAGCGTCTAAAAGCTTGTTCATCTGCAGAGGCAGTTGGAAACACACACACACACACACACACACACACACACACACACAGAGGGCCGAGTTGAATGGGGTTCACTCGCTACATACTGCGGAACAAATGGGCGATCTGAGGAACACATAGTAATGGCACACCACCAACGTCAACTAGGAAGGTTATGGGATGGTCAAGCTATGGCATACCCACATATAAAGAACATCCTTCAATGAATTAATAGGATCCACATGTCATGGTGGTGTTATTCTGACAATACAGTGGCGGATATTTCGTATTGTGACCTCAGAGGATTATGTAAAGCAGTTGCTAACCTGCATCTTTGGATGTACACCATTCGGTGTCAGGTTTGAAAGACCTGGATGTCGTAGCACTACATAATATGTGTAGTCAAACACACACCCGCGATTGGGGAACATACAGCAGCAGTCAAACCCACTGGCCAGATGGACACAGTCCAACAGGTTCTACACTTTACATATGCACATTGGTGTCCATTGTAGGACCCAAAATTTAGCCCTAAGCAAGATAAACGTGATGGAGGAAGCGACGCTGAAGGCGTAACAGCCATGACTACGGCACTGTTAGACATATGCACCACCAGCGTGTTTAAGGTTGATGACAGGTGTCCATGAAACGCAGAACATATGGGCAGAAATACCCATATGGCCGTGTCCATAGATGTGCGTCCACATCTCAGTCCCGCACACATGAAGAATGTATAATGGGTACCGTCGAGGGCTGCAGCCATGGGATCGTGGGTATGCAGAAATGGGTCTCGGTGTTGATTGGCAGATGATCCGTTGTCCCGCCCCGTGTGAGGGATGTGGGTATGGCATATGCGTTACTCCGCACTAATAATGCAAATCATCCACAGGAGAATGCTAAATGCAGCTGTGAAATGTGTACAGCCCTATACCAGTGTCCATTAGGCAGTTCCCATGGATGGACAAACATACGGCCAAGATGGCACCCATAACTGCAAACCTGGTGGAATCACACAGCTGTAGTAAGGCAAAACACAGGGAATACAGATAGGGACTACAGTAGAGACTCCACATACAAAGTCAGACCGCCGTGTGAATACCGGCGTACACAGCACTCAATCTGCCAGAAAGAGAATGGGGATCACTCGCTTCCATACCGCGGAACAAATGGGCGACCTGCGGAACACATACTAATGGCACACCAACAACGTCAAGTAGGAAAGTCATAGGATCCTGAAACTATGGCGTTCACGCTTATAAAGAACATCCGTCAATGAATTAATAGGATCTACATGTTTTGGTTGTGTCAGTTTGACAATACAGTGGCGGACATATCCTAATGGGACATTTGAGGATTACTTAAAGCATCTCTAGCCTGCATCATTGGATTTACACCATCCGGTTTCAGTTTAGAATACCCTGGTTAACGTAGCACTACATAATATGGGTAGCAAGCAGACATCCGCGATTGGGGAACATACAGCAGCAGTCAAACCCACTAGCCAGATGGACACAGTCCAACAAGGTCTACACTGTACATATGCACAATGGTGTTCATAGTAGGACCCCAGAGATTCATCCGTACGCAATGTCAACCAGCTACGATCGAGAGACCCGAAAGAACTGACAGCCGTGACTACGGTACAGCCAGACATATGCACCCCCAGCGTGTTCAGGGTTGACGACAACTGTCCACGGAATGCAGGACATATGTACAGATATTCCCAGATTGTAGAGTCCATAGAGGTGCGTCCACATCCCATTCCCGCACACATGCCGGATGTGTAATGGGTACCGTCGAGGGTTGCAGCCATGGGATCCTGGGTATGCAGAAACGGGGCTCGGTGTTGTTTGGCAGATAATACGTTGTCCCGCACCGTGGGAGGGATGTGGGAGTAGCACGTGCCTTACTCCCCACTGATAGTGCAAAGCATCCACCGGCTAATGCTAAATGCAGGTGTGAAATGTGTACTGCTCCATACCAGTGTCCAGTAGACAATCGCTAGGGATGGACAAGCGTAGGACCAAGATGGCACCCATAACCGCGAACCTGGTGTAACCACACAGCTGCAGTGAGGCATAACACAGGAAATACAGATAGGGACAACAGTAGACACTCCCCATACAAAGCCAGACCGCTGTGCGAATACCGGCGTACACAGCACTCAATCTGCCAGCACCGAAATGGGGATCACACGCTCCCATACCGCGGAACAAATGGGTGACCTGTGGAACACATACCAATGGCACAATATCAACGTCAGCTAGGAAAGCCATACGATGGTCAAACTATGGCGTTCCCACCAATGAAGAACATCCTTCAGTGAATTAATAGGATTAATGTCAATTGACCATGGAATACACCTAATCAACATCAAAGACCCGCTGGCACCTTATGGCACACAAACCAAGACACACATAGGTAGATGAAACAGTCAACGTAGACATTTCGTCCACGACAGGTCACATGTGGTATCCAAAGGTTACTCCATAGACATGTAAGCGCTATCACCCGTAGGCTCCGTGAGACTTACACATAACATAGAGGCGTCCAGGCTTTATATATCCCCCCTTACACTTCCATGTGTTACTTTCTGTGCAAACAATGAACATGTAACCACAGCATAGAAAGCACAGACGCAATGTTAACCACACACACATATGTTAACATCTCAGAAGGCATCCTATTAACACATGTATCATATGATATTGTACTATGACGAATACTCATCAATCAAAGATTTAACAATGTATATGGAAGATATGCATAGCATATCACTGTAATACAGCGGTACAGAACTGAAAGAGTGGACAAATGTGTGCTAACCCTACATCTGTACCTAAACTACATTCCCGTTATGGGGGCTTGCTCCACCTGCCTCTCAAAAGAGGCCTCATCAGTGTTCCATCGGTCAGCCCTGGTGTGTGGCCAACCCTCCACCTACTAATCCAACTAGATCCGCATTCTATAGCATAGCTGATGAGGTCCCCTCTGGTATTATAACCTGGACGTCGTAAAACACCGAATGTAGACGTATGCCTTGTGATGTGCCCATATCCGGCCGTAGGCATACGGCAATCCTGCGGCTGCCCAGGGCGCCGCACTAGTAGGGCCACCTGTCTAGTAGGTGTGTCATGTAGGTATACCAAGATGGGGGCACCATGTGCTGTGGTGGTGGGCGCCATGGAGCCCTACAGCCTAGGGCAGCAGTCGATCTAAGTCCGCTGCCGTGGGAGGGTAGTACGGTCTGCAGGTATGTGCAGGCGTGCACATGAAACAGCGGTCCACAAGGATTACCCATAGTGGCGACACCTGCACAGATGGCTGTAGCGGGACACACACACGGCCATGCATACAGCACAGGTAGACATACACACACCATAACTAGGCAAGTACACACAAGGTGTATGGCGTGTACAGGTACACTGTCAGGTCAGCAAGGATAGCTGTCTGCCACGATATCCAGCAGATGTCATTACGGTGTTCTGGAATACGGACAGTGCATGGACAATGAGTGGATATGCAACGTACCACAGTTATATGTGTCAGCCGTGCAAATATGCGATACATGGGAAAGACAGCCGTCCATGCTAGAGCAGCAGTACGGGCACAACATAGGTGCGTAGATATACAATGACAGAGATACAGACGGACACATGTGGCAGGCCCGGGAGTGTAATGTACACAGCATCACCCCACCACACCATAGCATGGTGCACGTGGAGAACACGCTACGGTCGCCAAACACAACAGGCACACAAGCAGTACACGAGCTGCGTACCACCATCCACAAACACAGGGATGGCGGCAGGATATGAGTGTTCTGCGTAAACCACAAGGCAATACCGTATGAACCCATGCAGCTGGGAGCATGGACACACACACACATGTGGCAGGCATGGTGATTGACCACACCCCCACATACCCAAACGCACAAAATTACGACACAGGTATGGAATGCGCTACGTGGACCACCGAGCACACCACCATCAGAGGCACATGTACAGGTGGGTGACAACATCCGTAAAGGAATGGCCGCTGATAGCCAAGGTTTGTGTTGCGAAGCGTCTAAAAGCCTGATCATCTGCAGAGGCAGCTGGATACACACACACACACACACAGGGAAGGGCCGGGAGTCGAACCTACGCCTATCTACATGAACTCACTACAGCATGACGCATTTACAGAACGCGCTACCGAGATTACTGAGCACAGCGCTGTCAGAGGCATACTTCTAGGCGGGTGACATCACCCGTAAGAGAATAGCTGGCAATAGCCAAGGTATGTGTTGCGAAGCGTCTAAAAGCATGTTCATCTGCAGAGGCAGCTGGAAACACACACACACACACAGGGAAGGGCCGGGAGTCGAACCTATGCCTATCTACATGAACTCACTACAGCATGAAGCATTTACAGAACGCGCTACCGAGATTACTGAGCACAGCGCTGTCAGAGGCATACTTCTAGGCGGGTGACATCACCCGTAAGAGAATAGCTGGCAATAGCCAAGGTATGTGTTGCGAAGCGTCTAAAAGCATGTTCATCTGCAGAGGCAGCTGGAAACACACACACACACACACAGGAAGGGCCGAGTCGAACCTCGCCTATCTACATGAACTCACTACAGCATGAAGCATTTACAGAACGCTACTGAGTTTACTGAGCACAGCGCTGTCAGAGGCATACTTCTAGGCGGGTGACATCACCCGTAAGAGAATAGCTGGCAATAGCCAAGGTATGTGTTGCGGCGTCTAAAAGCTTGTTCATCTGCAGAGGCAGCTGGAAACACACACACACACACACACACACAGGGGCCGGAGTCGAACCTCGCCTATCTACATGAACTCACTACAGCATGAAGCATTTACAGAACGCTACCGAGTTTACTGAGCACAGCGCTGTCAGAGGCATACTTCTAGGCGGGTGACATCACCCGTAAGAGAATAGCTGGCAATAGCCAAGGTATGTGTTGCGAAGCGTCTAAAAGCATGTTCATCTGCAGAGGCAGCTGGAAACACACACACACACACACACACACAGAAGGGCCTGAAGTCGAACCTACGCCTATCTACATGAACTCACTACAGCATGAAGCATTTACAGAACACGCTACCGAGTTTACTGAGCACAGCGCTGTCAGAGGCATACTTCTAGGCGGGTGACATCACCCGTAAGAGAATAGCTGGCAATAGCCAAGGTATGTGTTGCGAAGGGTCTAAAAGCTTGTTCATCTGCAGAGGCAGCTGGAAACACACACACACACACACAGAAGGGCTGTGAGTCGAATCTACGCCTACCTACATGAACTCACTACAGCATGAAGCATTTACAGAATGCGCTACCGAGTTTACTGAGCACAGCGCTGTCAGAGGCATACTTCTAGGCGGGTGACATCACCCGTAAGAGAATAGCTGGCAATAGCCAAGGTATGTGTTGCGAAGCGTCTAAAAGCTTGTTCATCTGCAGAGGCAGCTGGAAACACACACACACACACACACGGGCCGAGAGTCGAACCTACGCCTACCTACATGAACTCACTACAGCATGAAGCATTTACAGAATGCGCTACCGAGTTTACTGAGCACAGCGCTGTCAGAGGCATACTTCTAGGCGGGTGACATCACCCGTAAGAGAATAGCTGGCAATAGCCAAGGTATGTGTTGTGAAGCGTCTAAAAGCTTGTTCATCTGCAGAGGCAGCTGGAAACACACACACACACACACACACAGAGGGGCCGAGTCGAACCTACGCCTATCTACATGAACTCACTACAGCATGAAGCATTTACAGAACGCGCTACCGAGTTTACTGAGCACAGCGCTGTCAGAGGCATACTTCTAGGCGGGTGACATCACCCGTAAGAGAATAGCTGGCAATAGCCAAGGTATGTGTTGCGAAGCGTCTAAAAGCATGTTCATCTGCACAGGCAGCTGGAAACACACACACACACACAGAGGGGCCGAGAGTCGAACCTACATGAACTCACTACAGCATGAAGCATTTACAGAACACGCTACCGAGTTTACTGAGCACAGCGCTGTCAGAGGCATACTTCTAGGCGGGTGACATCACCCGTAAGAGAATAGCTGGCAATAGCCAAGGTATGTGTTGCGGCGTCTAAAAGCTGGTTCATCTGCAGAGGCAGCTGGAAACACACACACACACACACACACACGGGCCGAGAGTCGAACCTACGCCTACCTACATGAACTCACTACAGCATGAAGCATTTACAGAATGCGCTACCGAGTTTACTGAGCACAGCGCTGTCAGAGGCATACTTCTAGGCGGGTGACATCACCCGTAAGAGAATAGCTGGCAATAGCCAAGGTATGTGTTGCGAAGCGTCTAAAAGCTTGTTCATCTGCAGAGGCAGCTGGAAACACACACACACACACACACAGAGGGGCCGAGAGTCGAACCTACGCCTACCTACATGAACTCACTACAGCATGAAGCATTTACAGAATGCACTACCGAGTTTACTGAGCACAGCGCTGTCAGAGGCATACTTCTAGGCGGGTGACATCACCCGTAAGAGAATAGCTGGCAATAGCCAAGGTATGTGTTGCGAAGCGTCTAAAAGCTTGTTCATCTGCAGAGGCAGCTGGAAACACACACACACACACACACACACACACAGAGGGGCCGAGAGTTGAACCTACGCCTACCTACATGAACTCACTACAGCATGAAGCATTTACAGAACGCGCTACCGAGTTTACTGAGCACAGCGCTGTCAGAGGCATACTTCTAGGCGGGTGACATCACCCGTAAGAGAATAGCTGGCAATAGCCAAGGTATGTGTTGCGAAGCGTCTAAAAGCTTGTTCATCTGCAGAGGCAGCTGGAAACACACACACACACACAGAGGGCCGAGAGTCGAACCTACGCCTACCTACATGAACTCACTACAGCATGAAGCATTTACAGAATGCACTACCGAGTTTACTGAGCACAGCGCTGTCAGAGGCATACTTCTAGGCGGGTGACATCACCCGTAAGAGAATAGCTGGCAATAGCCAAGGTATGTGTTGCGAAGCGTCTAAAAGCTTGTTCATCTGCAGAGGCAGCTGGAAACACACACACACACACACACACACACACACACACACACACAGGGGCCGAGAGTCGAACCTACGCCTACCTACATGAACTCACTACAGCATGAAGCATTTACAGAACGCGCTACCGGGATTACTGAGCACAGCACTGTCAGGAGGCATACCCCTAGGTGGGTGGTATCATCTGCAGAGGCAATGCGTCCGATAGGGAATGAAGACAGAGTGCGCAGTCACGCAGCCTGTTACCATCCCAAGGTGGCCGTACAGTAACACGTTAGTGCTGCAGTCGGGAATACCAAATAACTACTGATCAGTACATCACGACAGGAATACGGGATGCACCACATGACAGTATACCCTATAAGAGGGCATCCGGCGTGCAGGATGTAGGCAGCCAATGTGGCATGACAGCCACATATGTGTCACCTGGATGGTCACCATGGCTATGCAGGATGCCATTGGCCATGGCTACACGCCTAGTAGCAGACATCGGTGGCGACTGTCGTGTGTACCCCCGGCGGGTGTACTGGCCATGCCTCCCACACCTAGCGGTTGCAAAGGGAGACAGACATGCTCACGGGTATCAACGCGGGCGGGCGCGGTGTGCACTGTACTGTGTGTCTATCTACACAGCTGCTTACTGGGCATGCTCAGACACTTAGACTCGGCACAGAGCAGACATGCATACACATGGTGCGACAGCATGGGTGGCAGAATGTGGACCGTCGTGTGTGTCCAGCCACACAACAGTAACCGGCCATGCCACAGGCGTGGCGTTGCGGGAAACAGGCATGCACCGGGTATTAATGCAGTCGGGCGGTGTGCACTGTACTGTGTGTCCATCTACACAGCTGCTTACTGGGCATGCTCAGACACTTAGACTCGGCACAGAGCAGACATGCATACACATGGTGCGACGGCATGGGTGGCAGAATGTGGACCGTCGTGTGTGTCCAGCCACACAACAGCAACCGGCCATGCCACAGGCGTGGCGTTGCGAAGGGAAACAGGCATGCACCGGGTATTAATGCAGTCGGTAGCGGTGTGCACTGTACTGTGTGTCCATCTACACAGCTGCTTACTGGGCATGCTCAGACACTTAGACTCGGCACAGAGCAGACATGCATACACATGGTGCGACGGCATGGGTGGCAGAATGTGGACCGTCGTGTGTGTCCAGCCACACAACAGCAACCCGGCCATGCCACAGACGTGGCCGTTGCGAAAGGGAAACAGGCATGCACCCGGGGTATTAATGCAGTCGGGCGCGGTGTGCACTGTACTGTGTGTCCATCTACACAGCTGCTTACTGGGCATGCTCAGACACTTAGACTCGGCACAGAGCAGACATGCATACACATGGTGCGACGGCATGGGTGGCAGAATGCGGACCGTCGTGTGTGTCCAGCCACACAACAGCAGCCCGGCCATGCCACAGGGGTGGCCGTTGCAGGGGGAATATCCAGGTGCAATTAACCATGGGTAGGACTGCCCTACAGTTTGTTGCATGCTACAGACCACCCTCCCAAACCCAGGATACCTGCACAGCCGTCCTGAGGACACTGGTGAGTGTGCATGCTCTCACAACACCGCCGTATTGGGTGACATCAACCACCCATACATAGACTGAGAACATTACCCATGACACAACACCCTACGCCACAGGTCCCGGGTGTTCATACACCTGACTGCTGTGAAACAGCCATGAACCATACCCACTAGGGGGGGGACGTATACCAGTTCTGCTCATCACACATGGGGAGGATATGCTCCACACAGGATGTACATCCCTCAATGGTGATGTCAGACCATATAGTGGATCCACTGGTAATCCACATCCTGCACCCAACACCGGCATGGGAGACCTAAGTGACGACCTCTCCACAGCAAACCACACATCATACGACCGGTGTGGTACCCTACAAGTCCTCCATGCCAGTGGTGAACACAGGCCGCACTGCCAAAACCCTTACGAATGCCTTCTCTGAGCACCTGTCTGCACCAAGCGATCATGATAACATCAGGACCTTGTCCACCGAAGGCAGGCACATGGTCTGGTGGACCCCAGCCACTGACAAACTGTACATCAACAGTTGGAGCTAATACATGACAGAGCAATATCAGTACCAAGGAAGCCATCACCCATTCATACCGGTGTTAACATACGGCCACACATACAATCATCCAAGGCCGCTTGTGGGAGTGGTACTGCAGAGGGCACATGAGACAACCATAGGGCCTTCCTTAGCTGTGGTAGGGACATGGGTGGGAGTGCACAGTCATGGCGAAATTAATCCAGAATGGTACAACGGTCACTGCACCCACAGACATTGTCAACAAACCAGCGGACATGTTCCATGCATACACCCCCCCCAAGAGGGGACGTATCCATCCCACCAGAGTCTAGCCTCCAAAACATCTCATATGCCCTGGAGTGATCTGATATCTGTTAGGCGGTGAACACAGCACCAATGGGCCCCGATGGTGTCCCTGGCTGTGTGCTACCCAACCTCATTGAGGCCCTCGCCCCACACATAAGGCCGCTGTGTCATGTTAGCCTTACTACGGGCTGGGTCCCCGCTGGATGGCATACGGCAGCTGTGGTCCCACTACGCCAGGGTAGTGCTCTTATGGACTGTAGACATTCCTGCCCTATCAGCTTGACAAGCCTTGTCTGCAAAGCTGCGGGGAGGTCCATACTGGTGCCCATGAATACAGACAGTGGTGTACAGCCAATACCGGAACATACCCACAACGACTTAGTCAAGGGCAGATCCTGCCTCCCAAACCTGCTCGGCCTGTCTGGAGCGGTCACTAAGGCCATTGATGGGGGTACGTCGGTTTGCACACACTACCATGACCTGGCGGGAGCGTTCAAAACACACTCCACGTGGGACTCATGGAAAGGCTCGCCAGCGTACATGTGGGGACATATGTCACACGATGGTTCTCGGAATGGATGGAGGTCACACCACACAGGGTTTGTGTTCCTGGTGCCGTGTCAGACTCAAAGCTGGTCTCAGGTGGAGGCCCACAGGGCTCAGTCCTGGGCCCCCTGCCGTTCGGCATTCGACCTTCAAGTGTGCATGCAAACATAGGGGGATTGTGGCAGACAAGGTATGCAGATGACTGCACACCGGCCACCATACCCAACACCCCATCTGACACGGACATCCACCTGGGGCCTCATAGACATGGATAACTGGTGCCAGAGCCATGGCCTGCTGCTACATGCCAGAGAAGGTGCAGACCTACCCAGTGGGAAGGACATGTTCGCCCGGGCGTAACATGTAGGTGGTAATCCATTCAACATGGTGGGCGTGTTCAGGGAAATGGGTACCACACCTGTCGGTAACCTCTGTCAACACACACAATGCCAATGTGGGTGGGAAGACATTCCACTGTGGCCACCTGGTCTGGAAGGAATCACATCCACATCAGGGGTGTTCATTGTACCCCTGTACACATCACACACCAGACCAATGATTGCGTACAATGGCACATCTGGGCTGTACCTAACCTGACACCTGCAGCACTCGGAAGGACCACAAACGTTCCACGGAACAGGGATAAAGGTGCTGGGACATGTGTCACACGCTGCCCGACCAAGGGGACTCCGGCTGTATACCTTCCCAGCACGTCTGCTCTGTGGTGATCTGTGCCTGACATACACGGCCATGTCCGACCTGGGTGACATGGACATGTTCCACCTCCTAGGCTCCAGGCAAACACGGGCACAGAAGCGACTGTCAGACACCTCACCACGAAGATGACTAGGACGTGCTGGGGGAACAGGGTCAATGCCCAGAGACCCCCTACAACACGGAGAGGATTGCCAGCCCATGTGAAGCAGAGGCCCTGACTGACTTTGTCCAGGAGTAATCATGACGTGTGGATGTGTGATCATAGGTATGCGCCAGGCATCATCTCTGTGTCAGTGCTGGACGGGGGACAGGAGACCGATGGATGTGGTATCCTCATCCTAAGGGGTGTTAGCAGCCACACACACTCTGGCTAGGATTACACATGCCGTAGGGCACATAGCCTGGTATGTACATGTGCGCCTATGTACCTATGTAGGGGTCCATGCCGGTTGCGGGTACCTGTGCTATGCTGATATTGCCAGATGTGCCTGTGGGTACCCCACAACTACACGTGGGGAACTGATAACAGTGCTCCCAGTAGGCACATGCAAGTACACCATAATTGGCATACGGGTTAACTGAACCAACATGGTGCTACACATGTAACCACCACGCATACCGTGTACACAAAACAATGAATGCTGCACCTGCACTACATGGTATGTCTGCTGCATGATGTCAGTGCATGACCCACGTCACATACGCACCTGTCACCTGCCATACACAACCACCGCAACATACACATCGCGTACTATGCGGACACAGGTATCACATACACCTCTCACTATCTTGTCCACCCTGTGCATCAGAATATGTTTGCATAACCGTGCACCGATGGTGTAGCTCACGGTTCTGCGGCAGAGGCTTCATCATATGCACAGGGTGATATGTGTGCCACGGGCATAGGCTGTACCAATGGATGACATCATGTGTGTGTGTAAGGGCCTGTGCATTTACTGGGCATGACTGTGCAGAATGCATGTGGATGTGGTGGAGCCCTACAGTTGTGTCTGCTGTGTGTGGGTATGTGTGTACACAGTTCAGTCATCTGTGATGCCTACACGGGGTATACTTGGCAGCCCCAGACTGTACAGTGCAGGTGGTATGGCTCACTGTGTCCGCCTGCGGCGGCGTGACCCGTGCCTGCCTGGGGTCGCACGGGCACTACCGGGTGGAGGTATAGAGTGGCCACTCTCCGATGACACATGTCCGCTGGAAACGTGTCCACGCTGGGACCGTCCAGGGCCACGTCCACGTGGCCTGCTGTGTCCTGGTGTGGTTGGTGTAGCAGCAGCTGCACTGCTGCTGCTACCAGCACTGTGTGGGTGGGCATGGGAGGTGGCACGCACGTCGACCTGCACTTGGTGGTGTTGCTGGCCTACGCCCACGTGCCCTCGCCTCACCCCTACCAGGTGTTCCAGCACGGACAGCTCACGCTCACGGATGGCCATGCCTCGGTCGAGGATCCCAGCCATCTCACCTAATCTCCTATCCAGAACATCGGCAAGCTGCTGTTGGGCATTCGCCAATGACTGGATGTTCTCATTTAAGGAATGGATTGCGGACCTCTGCAGCCTCTGCCCTTCCTGGTTCTGCCGTTCGGCACGTGCCTGCGCCGCCATTACAGTCTGAAACATGCGTCTGGTTATACCAGCTGCTGCACCCTGTACGGCAGGTGAATGTCTAGCAGTGCTCCTCCTACGAGCAGCACCTGCCACATGCCTGTGTGGCACTTCACCAGTCATTACACTGGCAACATGGTGTGTACCCGCACCTTCTGCAGCCACCACACATTCCTGCTCGGTGCCAACAGACGCTGACTGTCCGTCATCTATGGGCAGCGGTGTTGTGGTATGTGTCGGCATCTGAACCGTGTGCGGGGATGAAGGGGACATAAGTGTGATGTTCTCCAATGGCACAGTGTCTGCCCGTGATGACCCTGCCTGTGCCTCATGCACATGGTCATCACCGCTAGTATCTGTGGGGACACTAGCATCAGATGGACCGCAGGAGGGGAGCGCACCTACAGCACCTGTGAATACAAAGACATACCGTAAGTTACATTACACACACACACACAGACACACACACACACACACACACACACACACACACACACACACACATGCGGACACACACACGCTGACATACACATGCGGACACACACACATGCAGACACATCATGCATGTGATATTGCAGGTGGCATGCAGCATTCCCACACCACAGCCCAGTGAATGCAGCCCAGACATTAATAGTGGCAGTATGCATACTGCCCTGGAGTGCACACTACATCAGGCAGGTGTCTTTTAGTAGGCTTGCAGTACACACATTCATGGTAGTTTGCATGCATCACCGTGATACACCGTGTGGCCACGGGCGGGTTAACAGTACACATGGCTGGCGTCACTATGTCATGTACACCGCAAACATGTGCGGTATCATGTGGACATGTGACAATGGTGTCCCACCACATGCACCACATCACAGCGGATGTCACAGTGCAGTGTTATGTGTACAGTCTACAGATAGAATGCATGTGTAACAAGGATGTCTGTGCAGGTGTGGTTGGTGTGAGCTGTGTACATAGCTGTACAGTGGGGAGTACGGGCACTGTGCCACTGCACGGCAGCAGGACTCAGGTATGTTTCTGTGCGATGCGTGACTTGGGCGCATTGCGTTGCCATGTCTGCAAGTCAGTTCTGCTGTTCAACAGCACGTATATGGTAGACATTGGTGGCACCTCTAGTGGCTGCAGACAGGCATTCCATTTCTCTGGTGTACCACATCGGATGTCCAGGGGGTCCACTACAGTGATGAGCCCACTATGTGTGGAAAGGGTGCAGCGGTGACTACCCACTGCGGATGTACTGTGTGGCAACATGCCTGTAGGTATCACCCATGGCCATGTTTGTCTGGTTCATCGACAATTGTGTGTGATGGGCATCGTGCACACAGCCCTGTGGTGACCCATGTGACATACAACCGTAGTAGTCTGAGGTGTCACATTCCCTAAGGCTATGCAGACATTGTGGATGTCTGCTATGTCGTCATAGGTCATGTCATGGTGTGACAATGTTGCGGACAGACATCCACGTGCATGGGACATGTCATGTGCCATGTCACAACGTGTGCACCCAATGCAGGGGCATAGGTCACAGTGGTAACACCTGTGTTCTGGCCAGATCACAGCTCACTATGTGGTACTGTGTGCATACCGCAGAGGCATACCGATGCATACTACACATGCAGCCATTGTGGAACACCTCCACCATTGTATGCATAGCTGACTGCACATATCACACCGATGGGTTATGTGGTTGCATGCCGGTCTATACTAACGGTTGTATCTACTGTACATGGGTGGTGTGTGTGTCGGGTGGTGCAACCTGTATACCGTGACTGGGGCACACCCAGGTGTGCATGTCATACCTGGACACATGGGGAATATCGATACACCGTATCATGCCTTTTACTAGCAACAGTCTTACCTGCGACAGACCCATGTCTGTGCGACCCGCCAGGCGTACCTGTATAGGGACGACACAAAAGTATACACATTATCCATTACTATCGCCACGGTAAGCACTGTGCATGTCACATCATGCACCTGTGTGTTAGCATGTGCTATGCACATGTCTGCAAACACAACATAGCATACTGTAGTATGCATCTTGTGTGGCCATATACCTGGCATGTGTTGCTATATTATGTGTTGTACTATGACACCCACTCCTATGTCGCTTATCATACAAACATGCAACACTGACTTACCAGGCAGCTCCAAGCTCGTTGGTTGGGAGACACCCACCTCCACGATGGATGCGAGGGTTTCAGCATGTTGTTCCATGGGTGTCCCCAGACTGGCCAGGAGCTCCTCCGTGGGTGTGAGTGGGGGCTGGGTTTGTGGCCCACCACCTGTCCCACCTTGTTGTCTGGCGATTGCAGCGGCACGCTGTCTCGCATGCCGGATTAGGTCTGTGCAGTGCCTGCGGATCTGTTGATATGTGCGGTTGTGGCCGCCCAGGGTGTTCACCCTCCTGCGCATATCCTGCCACATGTCTTCACGTTGTTGTGCCTGCAGTGGCACGTGGCTGAACAGGATGTCATAGTTATCATGGAGCAACGGTATTATCACCTCATCTTCCTGTCGGCTAAAGGCAGGCAGCCGGGACGTGGCATTATCTGTAAGACATAATGATGGTGACAGGTCACATTTACACTGCTGTGCTGGCATACTGCTGGACATACATTGCTATGACATGTACAACATCTGCACAGTAATCTCTGCGATGCATCATGGCAGTGACACAGCCGATGTGTTGCCGTCACACCATTGAGCAGTGGGTGTCATATCATATCTGTGTGTCACCTCATCACACTGTACACGCACCATGTTGATGTTAGCCTGCTGTGGACATGTGTACCTGCCTGCACCTGTGTCCATATCAGTTGGCACGGGTCCCCATGTGACAACAGTTCTACTGTTCACCTGGATGCTGTGTATATGTCACTAGACATCACGTATGCGGCCATTATGAACGTCAGCGGTGGCACTGCACACATACACATGGACACCTGCACATGCATGTGTTGTGCCATGTACATCCACACAGCACTGTGCGGGTGTTGGACAACTTGCCACGGCTCACCTGTGTTGCACATGTGATACACATGGGACAATGTGTAACCATGTCACATTAGCAGGAAAGGTCATGCATAGCATGTGCACACGCACGTTGTCCACAGCAACACACAGCACCTGTAACACCACAGGGTGCATCACCGCCACATTACTGCTGTGGACGGTTGATAGTGACAGTGCCTTTTGTCCATCGCACCATGTAGGACTGTGATAGCACGTGCAGCCTTGCTGGGCAGGGCTGCATGGTATGGCAGGGTATGCCACATACATGGCACTGGGATGTGATCCACCTGGGGGGTAATGATATTGGCAGGGTGGCTGTCCATTCCATATGTCATTGCTATGTGTATATGGACATTACACATGTCTATCATCATGGTGTGGACACTGGCCTTATGCAAGGTAGGCTGCACGCTGCTTGGTGGGGGTGTGTCTGGTGCATGCAGGTATCGCACATCCATGCATACACTTTAACCCTGACAGGTGCTATGTGCTGCGATATTGATCAACACAGTGCTGTATGTGGCCACACACTGCTATCCCGTGCACATGGATGGTTGCCTGGACTGTCGTGGGTACCACATATGTCTACATCCAGTGCCTGCTGCCACCCCATGTCTGCTGGTGCACTGCACACCGCCATCCCTCCCACGGGAAACGTGGTGTTGGGCACAGCATAGGTATCCATGTATGGGGACAGGGATGTTCACATAGCAGGGGCACTGATGGTATCGTCGATCTGACCATACATGTATGGCGCACCCTCACACATACAACCCATTCATTATGTTGTTCACAACACTGACACAGCTATACTGCTATGCGGAGACATTCACAGACGTACATACACAGATGCGTGCACGTCCGTCTGTGGCATGGCCTGGACTATTGGTGTGGTTCGGCACATAACGTGTTTGAGTGCGGCTGGCGCAGACCTACTGTGCACATGTCTACACAGTAAGCCTGTTCTACAGTAGGCATCGGTGATGTGCTGTGCACATATCATATCTGCACATTGTGTTGGTGTCTGTCTGTCCACGGGCCAGTGGTGGGACACACAGGGATATTGTTGAACATATATGCATGCAACCCTGTACTGCTGTACCGCTAGCTTCTCGGGTGCTAATGTGTCATAGACATGCACACCGTACCCGAACATGTGGTAGTGGGTTGCCACCCGTACCCATCTCCTCTTGTGGGTTGCTATCATCCAACACCCTCTTTGTATTGTATGTTCAGGCTATGCACCTGTGTGGGGCATGTGGGCATGCAATGCAGTACTACGTGCCTTTGCACCCATCGCAGAACAAGTCACACAGGTACACTGGCAGCCGTACACTTCACAGCTTGGTGACGGCACAACACATGTTGTACACACGTAACACATGTCCTGTGGGACATGGTCAAATGTACAGGCATGTCCAACAGTCACATGCCACTGCTACCCCTACATGACGGCTATGCAGGACATGTGGCGGTACAGCAACTGTCACATGTACACGAGCAATGCCCCCCTACCTACATCACGTGGTACTGCCTGTGGGGCATGTGCGTCTGCATCCATGCTATGGCCATAGATGACAGTTGTACATCGATATGTGCAACATACCTCATTGGGTGTTCTCATGTGTGCATGTTCAACATGTCAACGCATTGTTTGTGTCTGTCAGACAGTCATTGTTGTGCATGGTTTACATGGCAGCCATGGCGTACTGTGTGTGATTCCAGGTACTTCATTGGGCTACCAGCATTGTACATTATCACAGCATATTCCAGCCATCACGTAGCCATCCTAGCTGACACTGTTATCCGGCCAGTGGGAGGTGTTCTGCCATGTGCACATATGTCACACAGTGCGAGGGTGACTGACACACATTCTCAGGACAGGGTTCTGACCGCTGTGGATGTGTGTGATGCTGCCGCCGACCATGACTGCGCCAGATGGTGACATCTGGATGTGTAACATTCACAACACACACCTACCTTCACGTAGCAACACATCATCCACAACAATGGACATCCCTGCATGAACACTGTGTGCAGTATGTCTGTATGACCACTGCAGGCACCACTGGTAGCCACCAGCATGGCTGCCAACAGCAGCAGTGTGTATCCTGTGTGAACATGGGTTACACCATTCACAACACACCTGTGTCAGATGGCCCTGTTGTGGGTCACAGTGCAGTTCCACACATCATGTAACAGTATACATCATGCACCGATATGTTGCGGACATGTGATCGGCTGTGCAACTCAACATATGCACACATGACACATCACCTGGTACAACGTGTCTGTCTTACCACGTTATTGTGACCACCCTGTGATGACATTGTACAGGCTACGTGGACTGGGACATGTGATGGCTCAAGGTATATTCACCCTCCGGTGTGTGTCTAGCCAGGTGTACAGTAGGCAGTGGTCTGCACACGGGGATACTGTACATTGGCCTACTCTGTCACTGCGACTGTTGACTATGCTCATACTGTACTTATACAGGCATGTGGTATTTGTCCAGTATGACAGTCGTGGTCAACCACACTACTGTGGCACACATGACCTGCGGACATCTGCCTCGGGTGTGGGGCCCACATGTACATCTTCACATGCTATGCTGCCTCTGCAGCGGTGTCACATGTCTGTCTCCAGCAGGGCTGTCACAGGCAGGCACGGCATGCAGTGATGTGTGACAATGCTTGCACCCTCCACTGTGCTGCACACAAGCACTGCACACACAGTAAGGCACGCCTGACATTTATCTGCGGTGCCTGGGACCTGCCTCCATGCTCTGCACAGCACACCTGCCAGTCCAGATTGTACACAGATCATACCTCCCAGGCACATACCTGGACTGCAACACACACAGGTGAGGATCCCACATCACACAATGATTTACACACATACTGTATATTTTCCGAACACAATGCATCATAGGTACTCCATGTTCGGATACCCATGTTTGTGACCGCTAGACACATTGTGACACGCAACAGAGAGTACACTGTACACCACAGGTTACATGCTGGCTGTGTTGTCATACTGTACATTGCACCTCGGACAGTTGCTACTGCCATGTGCTGACAGCAACCCACACTTCCCTAGTATGGACTCCCATGTACCCACACATGCTTGGCCATGCACTACACATAGCTGGGTGACACATTACACAACACATACCATACCTACACTACCCTCGGCATGCACCATACCTCCATGTGTCTGTGTGTTAAACCTACGGATATCCCCTCTGGTAGATGAACATATATGCTTTGCGGCCGTGCTAGCCACACCCTGGACACACACCCATCGCAGCATACATGGTACATGTGCTCAACGGCGGTACTACTGGCGTCTGCTGGCAGGGGTGGTTAATGGCATGGCACCCGGCAGCTGGACAGTATCATGTGACTATGCTGACACATATCACAGTGCACTTCCGCTACATATGCGCAATGGTAGGGACCATGCTATTCCACACAGAGACATGGCGGTACTGGCCTTTTCACAGATGCCACGGTGGTATTCATGTTCCATGCACATGTGCTGTATGGGCGCATGTGCAGGCTGTTGCACGGTGGGTATATTCAAATGTGTGGGGTGCATCACTTGACAGTCATGGTGGGTCCTCGTGGTCCATCACATGCTCCACAGCTAGCTACCTACACATGACCGCCGTACATTGCAGTGTGGGCCCTCACGCGGTGTGGTGGTATGTCTGTGTTGTTTGGCTACATCCACATTCGATGTAGCATACAACAGTCACCCAGGCATTGCCAACTGAGATGTTGTTGGCAACATGCCAGCCAATGGGGTACCTACCAACAATACACACTCTCACTCACTACAGGGTTCCAATCCATACATGGACATCGCATTGTCCCTGTGGACACATACATGGTACTGCCATGCACACGTTATGTCCTAGGACACTGTCCCAATGTCACCTCAATCTCCCTAGCTGTTATGTCCCGCCAACCTGGTTGGTATGTGTCTCTGCAGCAGCCCACTGAATTAACTGCTAGCCTATTCATGGGCGTTGTGTACCTTGACCACCACACTACCGCATCTATCACACTACACATGGGTGGTACTGCATTGCACATGTGGGACTGCATTCGTACACCCATGACTGGACCATTCAGTATGGCACTGGGGCACATCCTCACATCCGTGCTTCACACACTCATTGATGACCTCCATGCCTTTACTGGCACCCTTGTTGGGCCTCTGTGTGCCACAGCACGCCACATCCACATGCTGGCCACCTGTCATACCATTGCATGGGTGGTTGGTGTGGTACAGAGGGTAACAGATCAGACATTATCCCCACATTGCCCTTCAGCACCATTCCACATTCTGGTATTGCCAATGTACACATCCACCATCACATCATACCCTGTGTCTCAGGATGTTAGGCTATATGACTCCTGGACAGGTCACACAGTGGTGCAAGCATATCATGCTACCTACTACATGTCAGGTACATGTGGCATTACACAGTCCTCAGTCATGTGGCCCCTCATGTTCACTATTTGCTTACATACACAACATGCTGTCACAGAGTACTGTCCATGCCTACATATCCCACATCTACATACCTGGCAGCATTCTAGCTCCACCAGCTCATACTGCTAACAACCATACAGGTGTCGGTGTGGCAGATATATCGTGTAGATGTCATTGCGTCGGATACATCACACATGGTGCATACACATCACCTTTGCATAGCGACAGTCATCCACTGGGTATCACATGGATATTGTCCCCATACATGCATATCACATTGTACATGGTTGCTGTACACACACATGCCCCACATGGTGCTGTGGTTGCCATATTCCACTGTGGCGTGGGTACACATCTGCAGGGCCACACATATCTGTACTGTGTGTGTTGCTGGTACATTGGTAGCCTTTGTACCTGTGCCATACACACATCTACACACGGGCAGGGTTACAATAACACATTCGTGGTGTACCTTCCACAACGGCTACAACTTTACATGGCACGGTATAGTCATGCCGTGATGTATACCAGGCTCAGACAGTTTACATATGCAGATGACAGATGGGGAACACATCTGTACTCATCTGCATACCACTTACACAGGGGTGTCATCTACTCTGACATGGGCCATGTCCTCCGCATTAGTGATGCATGTAGTACTCCTACATGGCGTTTGCAGTGGGCGGGGTGAATGAAGCGCTCCTGCATATGTGCACACATGCCACGTTGCTTAGCCTGGGCTTCTGTGTTACCTCCGCAGACTAGACACACACCATGCTGTGGAGCGTAGGTCCTGTGCACATCCCACAGGGACACACTGTGGCACTGGTCATGTGATAGCTCCCTTGCTGATAGGGTGACACATAGACATGGTACCACCACAGCGGCAGTACTGTGTAGACATGCAGTTGACATCCACCTCTGCTGTTCAGTGGACACTACCATGGGGAGGTGACACTACTGTGTACATTGCACATGTGTTTACACATGGACCTGCCGGACGTCATTGTTGCACACATTGCACCTGCTACAGATCGTTTGGACATGGTTACTTGGTGTTCCTTCCATTTCGGTGGCTATTCTGCTACTACTCTGTCCCATATGTGCAGGCCATACATATCCTGTTAGTGTACATAACACTAGGCCATACCTCCATTATGCATGCTATGCCTGTGATACTGTGTATGATGTCTGAACATATCCATCATGACAGCTTTACATTACACATACTTGACATAGTAACCCCTACTGCGAGGCATACGTGCGTCGTGCGCACATTACGTATGACATCGACGGTATATGCCCATACACATGTGTGCTGTGACAGTATACATACATGTCCTATCCCCTGCTGTGGCACTTCCTTGTTGGACATCCACTGCCAGCATCGGCGTGGGTGGTGGCATTGTTCTGTGTTTTGCCGGCCTATGGCAGCCCTTTGGTTATCTCGGCTGTGTACATGATGTCCCACTGCTGTGCACACGGTGTCCACAGTCGTTGGTATGCTCAGCGGGTTAGCACTACATAACCACCTTTCACCACTCTCTGCTTTATGGACAGGTATCTTTACTTACAAACACCGTTCACATACAGTGCAGCTTCGTCATACATATCATGCGTTACACACCAGTACATCTCGTGGGTTCTACATACCTTTCCTGTGTTGACTTCCGTATTCCGTTCGAGTCTCGCTAGATACTTTATTCTCACTCGAGCCGTTTGGTTGTATTTGTTCGGTATGAACATACAGTTTGAATATCCTAGGAGTCTTCCTTATATCCGTCGTCACCTGCGACATGTGGGTTCATCACACCAATAGCTGTTCCTCGGTGTGTACTTATGCGCATATCACCTGTGCATCTCCTCCATTCGTACAGTACACGTCGGAACTAGGGCATGGTTCATTCCTCGGCTGGGCGTTGGTTATTTGCACTACCTTCGTGGGGATGGTATGTATTGTGTTATGTTATGTGTGACTGCAGCCGCTATGTGTGGCGTCAGGTACATTTCGCTGTGGTGTTAGCCGTGGATTGTGTGTGTTGGGTATGGTATTATGTTCGACATGTGGGTGTCCCTGTCCTGGCGGCGTCTGTCGATGGCGTTTTGCATTCGGATGTGTAACATAGCTCTTGTATTCCTTTACACAACGGATGCAGGTATGCATCCGCTGCTGATAGTGTTTCCCACGCGAGATGTTGCGGTTATGCCGCTGTCATTGACTGCCTGTATGTTTTGCTGCTATTGCGGCTTGTATCCCTTTGATATGTGCGATGGGGTATATCGGCGGATGTGGGTGATGGGTACGGGTTGTGGGCCTTGCATTTATACATACACGGTATGCTTGTGTGTGTGCTCCATCCCTGCCTGGGGAGCTGCAAGTTACCTGTCTGTTGTTCTAGGAGTGTAGGTTTTGTTGATGTCGTCTGGTGTCGGTATCGCCTGCATGTGTGCTTCCTGCATGTATTCCTCCGTCACATCGGTAGTATATCTGCGGCTGTTCGTACGTGCCGACTATCCCTTGGCATTTTGTCACGGATATTTACGGTCATTGTGGTCCTGTACTTGGGACGGCCTGTGTGCTACCGGTTGCCACCTATTCGGGTGGCGATTGCTTGTTTAACACTCGTAGAACACACAGCGGTGTTTACGGGATGATACGTGGCCACGATCGGTGCCGGGGTAGCACATGCGTATTTCCGCGGTACATGACTATTGCTGTGTAACGTTGCCGATGTATCGTTTTGAAATTAACATATCGGTGCCATACATACGGTCATGGTTTGTACATGCGTCCTTTGCATCTCATGTTGGCTATACTCCTGTGGTACATTCTGGGACATTTTCGCTTTGCATCGTTTTACGTCGCCACGCGCCTAGCCAGGGAGGAGCTCTCAGTACTACTTTGTGGGTACTGCTGTACATACGCCTGTGGTTCCTATACTGTATGCCTACACATGTTATTCCACTCCGCCTGTCACATGTCACCTACATACACATTTTACAGTGGCACACACATTACACTCGCACAGCGGAACACACGACACCCTCACCTCACACATACACATACTGCCGCTGTCGCAGGGACGGTTGCACACAGTACCTACGTTGCCCGCATCACCGGCGGCGGTGTCTACCTCCGCCCTCATATCCTAAGAATATTACCCGCACATGTCCTGTTACTGTACCGTGGCCTGGCGATCATCCCGACTCGCGAATATGCATTTAGGTAGGTTGACCTTTCCATGGGTGGCGTTCCCTGTTCTGTCCACCCTCCCGGATACTCGGGTTGTCGTTCACTATGTTTACTATGTAGAGATTTCGCGTCTTACTTCTCTGTCACCTTGCATCCCTGTGATTCCCTGTTTTACCTGTTGTACTTTATATCTGTGTATGTGTACATATATTTCTACGTGTGTAATGATATCTATCTCCATATCTGTGTATGCACATATGTACATATGTATACACCTTGCGGCGAACGTGGCAGCATACGGCTATGCCGTCTGCTGTAGGACCCACGTACGGTTGAGGTGTTGGCGTTCCATGCTCCGCTGGCTGTTGGGTGTGCAGTGTTTGGGTGCTACCTATGTTGGAGTCACACATGGGACCGCCCATACGGTACACATTACGGGCGGCCATGTTTGTGTGCCGTCCATTTCACTGTGTGTGCAGGTAGGGAGGTGTCAGTCCATGGGGCCTACGCTGTCAGAGTATGTGCTATACGTTCCCTCTTTGCCAAGGCATAGGCATATTGGGTGCGCCTCCGTCTGCCTACTGGGGCTGGCACAGTGTGTTCATGGCGCTGAGCGCTCTGTGCCTGTGCTTGCCTTGGCAGTTGTGGCGGGCTTGGTGGCCCTACACCATTATGTCCCTGCAGCAGCTGTTTCCGCAGGATCATATTATGTAGCATGGCACATACTATGAATATGTGGGCACATGTGCCTGGAGAGTACTGCAGGGCTCCACTGGATGTATCCAAGCACCGGAACCGTGATTTCAACATCCCAAACACACGCTCTATGATTATTCTGGTTTGTGCGTGTGCCTCATTATGGCGGTCTTGCATGTGTGTGTGTGCATTTCTGATGGGTGTCATCATCCACGGCTCCAGTGCATAGCCAGCATCCCCCACAAGGTGACCTTGTGTGATGTCCCCTGGCGAATACCTGATACAGCTGTGAGGCATGCCAGATATGGGAGTCGTGGTAGCTTCCAGGGCTGCCAGCACACACATCCATGATAATGCCCTGCGCATTGCACACGACCTGGCAATTGATGGAGGGGAATCCCTTGCGGTTTATGTAGCGTCTACCCTGCTCCCGGGTGGTGACTTGATTTCTATGTGCGTACAGTCTATCGCACCCAGTACCTCCGGGTATTGTGCCACACGGTGGAAGTGGCGCATATTGCTAGCCAACTCCTCCTGAGATCTGGGGAAGTATATATACTCATGGGCATGTCGTAACATGGCATCCAGAAACTGGTGTAGTACCCTGGATGCTGATGCCTGTGAGATGCCCATTATATCCCGGGTTGGCCTTTGAAAGGTACCTGTTGCCAGTATTCACAAGCTTACACATACCTTTGTGTCCACTGGGATGGGCTCCCCTCTGTTGTCTCTTGTTCTCAGGCGTGGCCGGCACAGCTCCACTATTTGCTGTAACGTGTCCCTGTCCACCCTGTAACGCTCTACTATCTCCAGGTCTTGCAGCCCCTGGTAGGTTACCCTTGGTCTGAACACTCTCCTTCTCCTCTGAGGCCTCACGGTGGTTGTCGGCACCCTCCTCCGCAACTCCGTCTGTCTCTGACACATGCCGATGCATCACGGCCATGGCGGCACCCAACATATACATTTTAAAAGTTCCCCGTGTGTTTACACCCTAAAGTGCAGCGTTTGGGAATATGCGCTGTGTGTTGTGTGCATTCACACTTTATACTGTTGTGCTGTACACCTGGTGATGTCATTGGGTGTGTCTGTGGAGCCGTATCTGTGGATTATCTTCCGTGTTTTACCGTTGGCACTGCAACGCTGTTGCCTTTGGTGTTACATTACACTTGCCTGCATTGGTTTAGCTTTACACCTTACCTTACTGTTTCTGCACGTTGCACCTACTATTGCCTGGAGTGCATCCTGCAGGCACATGGCATATCATGCATTTTGTCTGCCGCCGCCGTTATGCTACCTCTCTACTTGGCTGTGCTGTATCGGTTCTTCGCTCTTTGCAATTCTGCTACATCCCCTACTTTCTTTGCATTCATATGCCTCCCCTTTCCCGTTTTGCGGGATTCTGCATGCAGAGTTGTCAGCTGCCGCCGATTGCCCTTCGTGGGTTGATTGGTGTTGATTGCTCATTACGACTCCAATTACACTGCTTCCGCATTTCCTCATATTCTCCGCATCACCTTCCTGTATCCGTGGTTGTTGACAGGGCGGCCGTCACATGACTGTGTTTGGGAACGTAGTCATCCTCGTGCACATGCATCTGTGCGCGCATTGTGTACTCTCAGCGCATCTATTTCCTCACACGCCGGTCCTGATGCTGTGATGTGCATTGTACAGCCCATGTTTGCTGGGCTCCAATGTGCTTCCTCCTACAGTGGCACACCCCTCTGCGATTGACATGTATTCCCTCTAGGCCACTCCTCGGTGTATTACCTCTGCCGTTTGGTGCAGCCTTACGCCGGCGGGGGTTTTGCGATTCAGTATTATCTGCCTCATTTGCATGGCATTGACTAGTAATACATGGTTACGGCGCCGGACACTGCCGCCACTCCTTGGCAACCCTTGGGCTGTGGTTGTGGCTTTCCATGCATACTATGGTGTATTGTGGCTGTGAAGCTGATGTGTATTATACTGCTCTTTTATGACATTGTCATATTATTTCATTGTTCCGCACCTTCCGCGGACATGTCCTGGGGTTCTGCTGTGGTTTCTGCGTACATACCATTTATGTCATTATTTACATTTTCTGCATGTTTTCTTTTGACATTCTCGGTGTCTTTCGCCATTGGCATGTTGCACCAGTATGACACCTGCCGTTGACAGCCTTCCGTTACTCCTATGTCATGTTTGGATATATGTAAACCGTTTTTTTTGGTTTACATTGCCGTGCCCTTATGCTACGCCTGCGCCACTTCGTGAATCGCTACATGCCTTCATTTGCATGGTGCAACACCGCACATGGGGTGTTTAACATACCTACGCCAGAGGCGGCGCAACTCAGGCGTACGCCGGTGGTGCACGTGGGATTGGATCGTACCTGAATCACTCGGCGGCCATGTCTGGCGTTGTGGTGCCTACGCCATGCGTGCGCCTGGCGCAAGGTTCATGAATCCCAGGGACAGAGGCAAAATTGTCCAAGAAATGTTAATTCTATGTAGTGTGCTGTATGCATTTTCATAGTATCAAATCATACAGATTTATAAAAACACAGTCAATCTTTGCAGGATGAGCCAGTACAGCCTCAGAAATACAAGATACTGGTAGATGAGAAAGAAGAACAAGCTCTGTTTGACTCTGGAAGATAAACTTAATAAGCAGGTTTTTAAGGAATGGCAGGAAAGAAACCTTAAAGAAGAATATAGGGTTTGTATTTATACAAAGGACAGAAGTGAGTATTCCATAACTGACATAGTGATTTATACTCTTCCGGTAACATTAAAACATTGTGCCAGAGTAATACTTGGACGTACCCATACAGTCCTTCTTTGAAAAAATGTTTTGTAGGTCCATAAAGTTTGGGCATACATGAATAGTGTGTCAGAAGAGAAGACAGAGGGTGGTGAGAACAGAGAAATATCCTACTAATCTCTGACTTGCAAAATGGCTAGAATGACAGAAAGACAGACATATACCCTACTACCATCAAGAAAAATTTTAAACCAGAACAAATCTGGGCCTGATGATATTGACAAGAATTAGGACATTATAAACATAAATACACGACATATGAGTTTTAAGAAATAAAAGCAGAAGTATCCAATGTTAAGAGAAGCCATAAATATAATACAGATCATAAATGGGATTACGCATTATTCTCCAATTCTGAAGCAATGAGCTCATTATCCAGATGTACAAGGAAGGAAAAGAAGTTGTTAATTAAATAGGTTTTACCTTTCTAGGCCTTCCAAAAACAATGTTGACGCTGGTCTATTGACATATATTAGAAGGCCATTTAGGGTTAGAAAGGAAAAGAGAGTGGCTCTTGCTGGGGTTCTAGTAATCTTGGTGTTTTTTGTTTCTTATAGTAAGTTTTTTGGCTACCAGTCCTATGTGTTAGAATGTCTTTCAGTATTCCTTAGTATCACTATCAATAACCATTGATCACATTGGGAGGATTGCCATGCATTTGGCAGAACCATTACTAAGCACTTTTAGAGGGCACCAGTACAGTCTAACAGCTTTAAATTATATCACTCATTCTTCCCATTGTATCTCAACACAAAAAATGTTTCTGCTTAATAGAATGTGGACCCCTTAAGAAATTCTAGCATATCAGGGAACCCTTTAAGTATGTAAGTCATAAAGAAGCTCTGCCAGCTGTTACAGACTAAACAGATTAGAACCTGGGTATAATACCACAGACGGATGGCTTGGTGGCACGTTTCAATAAATCATGAAAGAACATTGTGGCAAGTGGCTGATAAGGACAATAAAAAGTGTGACTCCTTATTATCCTGTCATTTTCACCGTGGAGATATCCCAGTTCTTCTTTAAGTGCCCATGTCCCAAGTGCTTAAAATGACTGCTGCTCACAATCAAACTCAATTATGCATTCAGGAAAGCAGATGCCATACTTTACCCATATATGTTATTCTAGGACAACCTTGGTAAGTGTGGCTGCAATGGGACAGAGTGGGGGGGTGTAGATTAGGGCAACAGTGAGGAAGGGGATTTAGGTATAGGGAGCAGGAGAGTTGTTTTTGTGTTAGAGCAGGAAGGCAGTTTAAGTTTTAGTGACCAGGAAGAGAGTTTAGGGTTTGTGAGTGAGAAGGGAGTTTAAGATTTAGGCAGCAGGAGGGATATTTTTGAGTTACAGAACAATCAGGAAATTTAAGTTTGAGGGAGGATGGGGTTTTTAAATAAGGGAGAGAGGACTCGGGTTTGAAACTGAATGAATACTTTAGACTTAGCGTTAAGGCTCTGGTAGGGCTACCTAGTTTTATAAGATTGGATGTTGGATAGGGTAAGTAGTTACAGGAGACTCAGCTAAAGCAAGTGGCAGCAATCGTGTTCCAATGCACAAGCATCCAGGCACCTGTAGTAGTCTCAAATATCCCAGTCTTCCACTAGTTTCAGACCAGTTCAGCTACACTTTGGAAGAAACCTTACTCATTTATTGGTGTCAATAAAAGAAAATGGCAGGCAGAAAACCCTTACTGAAGTGTGACTGAACATATTACTGAAGTACAGGAAGAAACAGCAGCACTTTTGACTACAGTTTGGTAACATATGGTAAAAGCTCAGAATAACTCAGAAGCAACCAGAAGACATGTAGCAGTATTTATTCCCACAAGGGGTATCAGCTTTCTGCTTCTTGAAAAGGGTTATACAAAATAACAAAGAAATATGGAGATGTATATTACTAAGTTTGATTCACAAAGATGAAATGTGAGCAGATTTATCATGGCATTTTGCTATAACCATAGACAGGAGAAGCATTATTTCAAACTGCCTCTTAGTTAACAATTCACAGTACGTAAATCAGGTAACAAAATGTGCAAATCCAGGAACATACACTTTTGTTTTCTTTGGCAAATTTGATATTTCATTAATACCTTCTTTGTTATGCTGACTCATTTAGAAGAGCTTGAAATGATAGAATTGTTTATTTTGACACTTGCACCACATAAGAATCTTTTTTATGTGGAAAAACAAGAACATTTCACAAACATATACTTTAACAAACCTAAGCTATTCTTACCAAGCTAAACTCAAACACTAATTATATTTGCTAGTTTTATAATTGCTAACATTGTGGATCATTGGTCTCAGTGACTACCTGAATATTGAAGAGTTTATTAAAGTTCTGAACCGTAATGTCTGATAAATTCATTCTCAAAATTGTCTCTGCACTAGTATTGGTGAATGAAAATTATTTTTATCAAAGAGTCATACACGCACACACACACACACACACACACACACACACACACACACACACACACACACACACACACACACACATACTCACGTATGCAAATTTATTTTCATTTGTGCTAATTTGTATACAAGCGACCGCATGCACACACACACACACACACACACACACACACACACACACACACACACACACACACACACACACACGCACACACACACACACACACACACACACACACACACACACACACACATATGCACAAACATACACACGCACACAAACACACATATTTTTTTTTTATTTGTACTGATTTGATCTTATTTATTCATTCATTTATTCAATTAGGTACAATCAACTTTAACAAAGACAGCTGAACAGTTCTGAACTTTTTTATTTTAAACCTTTTACTGTTTTTATAGTTAGTTTTACAGTTATCTATTACAGGTTTAACTTAAATGTAAATATTATATTTATTGGATAGATTTGATCAAATTATTAATTATGGCAACTACTTAGTATGGCGTACAACTGTTGGATTTCTATATAAGCTTAAAAGATGAAAGTGTATAAAATAACTACAAACTGCATTTCTGTTATTCTAAGGAATTCTGGTATCGGTATTATTTATTGCAGTCAGTTCTTGGCATATGTTTTGAGTATTTCTTTTGACATAGAAGCTCACCCTTGATCTTTGGTGGATTTGATGAACTTGATATGTATTAATAAAATCTCTTTTAGGTTTTTCCTCAATACTTATTGTGTACAAATTCAAGAGGGCAATTGACTAAAGTTTCATAATCTGCATAATTTTAGTTTGAGAATGTGTGTAGGTGTGTGTGTGTGTGTGTGTGTGTGTGTGTGTGTGTGTATCTGTATTTGTTTGTGTTTACGTCTGTATATGTGGAATTGCAAATGTCAGTAGTATTTATGTATGGCATATCCATGTTTTTGGACAAAATTGTGCTTGCTGGTGCATTGGCTCAATTTTTTTAATGACCAACAGTCAAACAAAAAAGTATAGCTACATAATGCCACTGATATATCTTGATGAAGATAGGTTAATGGGTAGGCAAGATAGAATGAAAATACTCTAAAACAGAGAAGTTCTAGGTAGTAGGATTCTGCAGGACACCTTAAGGTCAGTCCTTAGGAAAATGGACAGCAAACAGGATGCTCTGAAATGTTTTGGTGAACTGGTGAACATGAAATTGTGTGAGTTACCTATCCCAGTGACCCACACTGTGCTCAGTTGCTAATATTTTTTATTGTTTTACAAATACAAAAATAAAATTGACAGACATGAATTTCAAACTGAAATAATTAGTTATTCATATTTAGTGATGAAAGTACCAGTACGTTTCAGATTATGCAGTGTGGTCACTGTTTTAATATATGTCTTCTAACCATAAGTGTGTGTGTGTGTGTGTGTGTGTGTGTGTGTGTGTGTGTGTGTGTGTGTGTGTGTGTATGCTCATCTCATATGTATTATTTATTTATTAATTTTTATTTTGCATTTGTTGACCAGGATAGTCCGACTGGATACATGTCCATTTTTAGCGGAGGCCCGGGGAGAAAAGCTCCAAACTTGCAAACAGATAAAGACAAGCAAGTTACAGTATATGCACAAACATATTGTATTAACATACAAGTTACAATCTCACATTTCAAGCCTATGAAGAATACAGTTTATATTCGAAATATATACAAATATGTTACTCCCAGCTATTTACAATATATACAATGGATATATATATATATATATATATATATATATATATATATATATATATATATATATATATATATATACACATATAAAACAGAAATTGATAAGAATGACAAGTAACATGACTGCAGTGTTGTATAGGTAATGGCATTACTTAAGTGAATTTTTGTATTAGACTTCATTTTTTTCTAGTGTTTTGAAAGTCTGTTGTCTTTTGCTAGAGAAAATATTAATAGCAATAATAACTTTCCTGCTTAACAAGTGTATGATTCTAGAATGAAAATCTAAGCAAGAAACTTCTTTGAATAATAAAGAAAAGTATCATATACTAGATTTATTAAGGTTATATTTCTTGCCTAATGTCTATTCAACAGCAGGCTATTTTGATATGGTTGATTGGCTTCCGTTAATTTGATTGCACAGATTTGTCACAGGTAGTCTTGTATCTGATATACAAAGGCACTTAATGTTATTTAATCTACCCGGTAACTTAACTGCATTAAAAAATTGTCAGATACTGACAGTGAATCCATATTGAGTTGAAACACTTTTCAGCACTTGACTTCTTGAGCATGGAATAGCAAAACAGCAAATGAGTGACTCTGGCACTTTTACCATAAATACAACCATTAGAATTTCTTTCTGCATTGAAATGTGCAAGGAGTGCCTGTATACCTAGAACTAATGACAAATTCTGCAAAGCAGTAAACTGCCTGACTGCCTGCATTAATTTTACTGACCGTGTGTTAAACTTTGAATGACATATCATTGTTAATGCCAGTGTTCCTGCTATAAATAGTCATATGAAGCAGTACTCATTATGCAAATGAACAGTTTTTAACTTCCTTATACCACTCTGTGCTGTGAAGTAGGGGTACTGGAAATAGCCATGTTCTTAGACTAGTACTAGGCTAACTGTCCTTGTGGGCCATTTTAAGCCTAGCCAATTACCCATGTGAGAATCAAACCCTGCACCTTGTACTTAAAGGCATTGGAAAAGTACCGTGAGAAAATTCTCATTATATGGTGCCACAATAGAAACTGGGGTGCATAATTCAGAATAGTATCACAGTCTTTGCAGATCTTCTGAAATGTACCAGAGAGATTCACTGAGGTACCTAGCTATAATTATCTTTTAGCAGTCCATGATACTTATCATGGTTTGCAATCAATAATACTGTGTCCATAACTTTGGATCAAACATAATTTATTATATTACATTTTGCTCACAGTGCAATTGCAGCTGTTTGCTCAAAACAGCCATTGTACATGAACGTATTGTTATGTACAGGAAAGCAACCTAGATACTATACTTTATACAAGCCATGAGTGTTTGGAAATACTTTTGCAAGCTACTTACATGCAGTTGAAAACTGGATGTTGGAATGGAAGGCCTTCAGGATGACATTAAAGCTCTTGACATTTTGTATGCTGCAGTATACATTGCCAGATAAGTACTTTTCCTTAAATATGATCTTTAACTTTTTTTTATTTGCTTATTTTTATAAAAGAATATTAGATGTTGTATCACAAGGGGTTTTCCTGAGGCAAACATTATTTTGATAGAAAAAATGGTTCAGGAAGCTTTATAACTACATGCCATGGTCTTCTAGGTTTTACCTTATTATTTGTTCAAAAGAAAATGGACAAGTATTGGAGGTTGCTAAAAAGCATGTGGCATTAGATGCAACAATGTCTGTTTATCCTGCTGATGATTTATAGTACAGTATGCATTTCAAGGGTGTTCTCATATAGTAGATGATGTCTCAGTCTAAAATAAGGGGTAAGTGGCTTATCGGTCATGTTTACAAGTAGGGACATGGTGGCCTATTTGCTTTACAGAAAGACATGCAGAGCACATCCACTTTGGTAAAATATCCTACTGTACCTAGAGTTTTGATGGTGGAACAGCACTTTTTTGGCAAGGTTACTTGTTACGCTGTTTAATGCTGATAGTGTTTGCTCCTGATTTCAACTAATTTGGGGACTGCAAAATATCAGATTATGTTGTCTACATAATATGGTGCAGAAGCATGAAAGTGGTTCTTCATCTACATGCTCAACATTAAAGATTATTAGGGACACCACGGTTAATTTATACACCAACAGGTAGTTTGCATTTATAGCACCCTTCTAGCAATCTTAAATAAACTCTCCATGGTGCAGGAATTCATACTAAATTTTTTTCTTATCCCTTAAAAGTAAGGCATTTTTCCCATTGCTTAATGGTTGCTAGTGGCCATTTTTCTGCAATAAATATTTTTGTTGCTGCTGTTTTCATTTGTTCAGTTTTTATGTCAGCATCTCATAAAACTGATAATCATGTTGAACAACAAGTAAGTGCGAGATGTTAATATACAGCACAACCAAGTGGCCTAAATAATGCATGTTTAAAATAAATAAATAAATAAATAACAGTAAATGAGCAAGAGTATCTGAACAGCAATATAATCACAGAAATCAAAATACTGTTGCCCTAAAGTTGGCTGGTGCTCATGGTTAAAAAGAGCTTAGTATTTAAGTATTCAAATAAAAAGTTGAACTTTTCTGCTAAGTATCACTGTTTCTCCCTGCTAGTACACATTTTTACAAACTTAAAGAAAAAAAGAGCTGTTGCAAAAGTTGTCATATGTGCATCAACTGATTAATTTTCTACTAAGTGGAGGTGAGAAAAGTGTTAAAAATAACTAATACGTTCTAGCGATAAAACACATACTAGCCCACAAATTGCTAATTACTGAACATTCCAAACATATTAATAATCGGAAAATTTGGGAACAAATTTTTAATATTATATTGGCTTAATGTGTAGAACTCAGGATAACCCTTGGATATGAAGACTATAAAGTAAACTTTAAGAGTAACCAAATTATTATAATATATATATTACTTATTGTCTAGGCTCTTCAGATGTCTTTTCTGGTGTTAAAGTAAAAGCATTCATGTATATAGTGTATATATGTTCTAGAACTGTTTTTTTTTTTGTTCTTTTTCTCTTTTAGTAATACTGCGTGGAAACTACCTGTGTATATTAAGCTCAAATGTATGTTTGAACAATTGTAAAAGCAATAAAGAATTATTATTGAAAAAAAAAATAACTAATACGTGTCAGTGTGTTTGTATTTTGTAGGCTGAAATCCACTAGCATAAAAATGGATTTATGATTTAACCTACACAAATCTTAGTTTTAACATGAAATAAGCATGAGTGACTTATATAGTGCAGATAATAAACACTAATTACATGTGATCAAATGTAACTAACTTGTACTGACCTAATTGTTGAAATAACTGCAAAATTATTATTTTTTTTTGCCTTGGAGTTTATAGGTATGTATGGTTAAAGAGAATATGAGGTTCAAGTGTACTAAGTAAAAAGTTTAAAGTTTTACTGAAATTTGACTCATTCCTAAAAATGTCCATGGGTCTGCTACATAAATTGTCATTATGCAACAACATGTCTTTCAGATGTCATGTTAAACCAAGGTCTGATCTGCTTGAGTCGGTGGTAGCTCAGGTGGATGTAAAAGATCCCATGGTACCTTTCAAAAAAGGAAGGGAAGTTTCCTGATGCCCTGGCCAAAGTTAACTTGTAGGATTAGTACTACATTACTTCTCCCTTAAAAAGAGGTTACTAGCCTAATGGGACTTCCCCAGTCAACACAGAATGTTTAAATTAATCAATTAAAGAGATGGATTCCCTGTCCCTATTGACACTGACCATCATTTCCACCTTCCAAGCTGACACATTCCATGGCCCTAATGTGACTCATTCTTCTTGCATCTATTAATGCAAATCATTTACTTGATAACCCCCTTTCCCACCCCCACTGTCATGTAAAGATATAGCAACTCATATCTCTCTAATATTAAACTAAATTCTCTTATTATTAACAATGTATAGATTAGATGTTACAGTGGCTGCATTCATATATAGCTAATGCAATCACTAAAAACATCTAATGTCATATTCTCTCATTTCTAACTATTTCTACTATACCAGCTAGCAGTACTCATAGTCTAATCTAATAATTTGTTGTACCCCATCAAAGACATTGTCGTTACTCACCATCCTTCTTTATCATATTCAAGCACATCTATCAACTTCATATTCTCCTCTATCAATTTTGTATCATGATGAAACATTATAGTGTAGCTTTACAGCTCATAATCACATGGTCACCATACTCCATCTTATCTCATTATTTGCTTTCCAGCATAGTAGCCTCAAGTATTCTCCATCTTTAAATAATTCATATATCACTCATTATCTGTCTTCTGCCTTTCACTTCCACTGTCACAACATCCACATCAAAATATATTCTGATGCTGACATCATAAATCCACTAGATACTCTTTCAAAACACTTGTATCTTCTTTTAGTATTTCTGTTTGTTGGAAGACATACTTTCATTTGTAAGCTTAACTACTTTATTCTCAAAAAACATATTTTATACAGATGTCACTTTTGTAATTCCTTACTCCATGCACTATTTTTTCTACTCTGACTACTTAAACCCTCAATGTACACATTTTTATTTCCATCCTTCTTCCAGTAATGTATTAATGTATTACTTTATTTTCTTCTTCAGCTTTGATATAAACTGACTATTCTATCATTCCTTTGCTCCCATCAGTAGTCACTATTCATATTTCAGCTCAAGGTGGGAACTACGGCAAACAAGCAATCCTCTCTGCCTTTCATTAATGATTAAATATAAAAAGGCAAAAACAGCAACAACTGGTAACCAGATGTTTATTAAAACATAACTAAAAAAACATCTTGACATCTCAGCAGGCAAATGTCAAGAGAGTAATAAAACCCATCAAGCAAGAACACATTGTTTAAATATCCTAGCAACTAAAATCCAACTATCAAGGAAGACAATTAACTAAATAAACATTTCTATTCTATGTCATTTTTATGTCCCCTGAGGCTTAAAGTGTCATGATTAAGGATAAGAATATTTTGCTTATTTAAAGATTTCTTTAAAACAAATCAACCCTTTTTTACATATGTTTGAGACTCATAATGTAACAGCCTTGAAAAATTAACATAGCCCCTTTGTGATTCACAAAATGTATTACCAAAGAGCTTTCAGCCTTTCTGTTTTTTTTTTTAATGTTCCTGACATGTTCCTGAATTATAGCTAAAATTTCTGAATGGTCTGCCCTGTAAGTATTATCATACAGGGGCAGGTCAGGAATAAGCTAAGTAAAGCAAGGTACAATCAAACTTGGCATTCATAGGAAAATGCACCAAACTGAGCTTATCAAATGTTGTCTGTATGAACTTGAAAATAATGCCATTCTCACTGGAGTATGTACCCCTTGTGATCTTTACTTATTTCTGCAATACATTCTGGGTATACAAAAATAACTGTATTAATCAATCTTATTTGCTATGACCCAAACTACAAGAGATCAAAGGTTTGGAATATAGATTGTCAGAAAAATATGAATCCATATGTAAAAGATCCCAGTTAGGAACTATACTATCAGCATCTTTTTTATGATATTGCATTACATTTATTTACAAAATAAATCTATAACTTGCCATTTTTGCCATAGGGCGGCCACAGTGGTGCAACGCTTAGCATTGTCATCTCACAGCAAGAGGCTCTCTGGTTTGATCCTTGGCTGGGGTGCCTCCTGTGTGGAGTCTGATTGTTCTCCCTGTGGTCACGTGGGTTTCCTCCAGGTGCTCCAGTTTCCTCCCACATCCCAAAGACATGCTGTAGGTGGATTGGAGACTCTAAATTGGCCCTAGGTGTGAGTGTGTGCCTTTTGTGGAAGGTCGGGTGCCGGACTGGCAACTCAACACCATAAAACTCTACTGCCAATCATGAGCAAGATAGGTGATCTGCTGTGGTGTGGTGACCCCTAACTGGAAAAAGCTGGAAGAAGAAGAAGCCATGATTGTACATTATTTTGTTTCAGTGGCATTATGGCTATTTTTTTTTTTTTTTTGCTGCATGAGTTCATGCCTTTATTATCAGTGGTCTTCTCATAAGCTTTTTAAACATCCAGTCAATCAGATCTCCTTTGCAATAACATATCAAAAAATGTCTTTGTTTCTTTTAATGAAGGAGGGCAGTTAGTGCAGATGATTAACACTATGTGTGGTCATTGAACTGCTTTTTGTGACCAATGTACAGGAAATTATTCCTTCCATGTTCATATGCCTACTGTGTGACTCTGATAAAGTCACTTAGCCAGACAGTGCTCCAGGGTTCCCCATGAGAAGGGGCAATATTCCCAGTAGGCTTACGTGATCAACAAATAAATAATAAAATATATCCTCTTGCCTCTCACTATAGCTATGTCTTGCTCTTACGAATTCTTCATAAGAGAGCAGTTATAAAATATGTTAGGGATGACTGCATTTACAATGCAGGTAATCCATGGTCCTTGTTGCTTTCTATGTAAAACCACACAGGTGTTTTGCTTCTGTGACACAAAGTTATATGCAAGTAATTATCCCCCTCACATTCTGTCTTCATATTCAAAGTCTGTGTATGTCAAGTGCTAAGGCAGCTAGCTAACCAGGTATGCATCTTCCATCTGGCACCACAATATTTTTATCAAGTAGAGGAGGCAACCAAACTGAGAAGAGGTGGGAAATGTATTTTTAATTAAGTTAATTGCAACCTGTCACTGTGGTACTACAGTAAGCATTGTCACCTCACAGCAAGATGTTCTCCCGTTTGATTCTTGGCTGGAGTGCCTTCTGTGTGGAGTCTGCATGTCCTCCCCTCGGTCGAGTGACACTAAAGACATGCAGGTAGGTGCAAGCGTGAATGGGTGTGCCTTCTTTGAAAGTTGGGTGTCGGGCTGGCAACTCAGTACTGTAAACGTCCACTGTCAATCATGAGAGGATCGGAGTTCAGCTGTGGTGACCCCTAACTGGGAAAAGCCAAAAGACTAAATTGCAACCTGTTCAAAGTTAATCATGACAGAATTAGGTGGCAAGATTTAACTCATTCCCTCCAGTACAACTCTTTTGAGTGTGTAACTTTAACTCCTAGTGGGTGTGGCCTGAGCCTTTAAAAATTAAATTATCACCTTACAATTCTAACAAATACTCATTGAAAGAGGTCAGATATCAATACAATTGTGTTTGCCATCATGTATGCTTCAAGATAAAATATTCTGATACCTTGTATGTAGCATGATTTTGGAATTATTAATGCAATATGAACAAGTAATATTTGACGCTTAGAGAAGCAGTAGGTGGTAACTGCATATGCACCTGAAGGCATCACTCTGATGTAATAAGTTTTAAGCAATATCATCAGAGATGTCATTAAAATCTTAAATAGAATAACACATCCAGTTCCCAATTTAGTGCTTAAGAATTCTACAGTTAATGGCTGAAATCTCCACTTGTGCACATTCCTGATATAGTTATGCAAAAAAATTTGTTTCTAGGGCAGATTGTTATGGATAATGAGTCACCCATTCCTACTGGGAAGACTGCTACAAATCTGATATATCATTCTGGATTGTTAGTAGAGACAAAGTCACCTCCTCAGTGTTGTGATATTTCACACATGAGGAAAGAATCCTCTGCCAAGATAGAAGTATGGCATATTGAAATATTCATAAATGGCAATGAAGTAACTGCTGTGGATCTCTTCCATATTTGATTCTTAATACAATCTGCCCCATTTTCTTCCTGGAAGGTAGCATTTCTGTAATGTTAAATTCTTTAACATTTCTTGCATATTCTTCCAGGGCATTTCATTGTGGTCCATTCGTACTCCATGTGTGTTTTAGAGACCTCTGCTTTTGCTACTTTAGAGGCAGACTTGTGATTATGTCCAGTCTCCAGAATGAATTCCTCCTCTCTAAAATTTTTTCCTGGGAAGGTGTCACCCATACATTTCCTATTTGTTCTCTGGATGCTACACGAGCTTGGGTAGGAATTATTCACTTTTTCTTCACAGTCTATATTATGCAAACATGAGCAGATGTACCTTTCTCTTTTTCTTTTGAGGAGGGCTATATGTATATATCTTTTCTGTTTGTCCAGGTATTCTATTGTAGGGCTCTTCAAATTTATATTTTCATAGATCTTCTCTTTCCATGTTGTGAGATATGCATATGTAAGCCAACATTTAGCTTAGCTGGTCCACATCCCCAACACTTTGATCCTCACATGTCTGACATTTGGGTTGCCCTACATCATACCTTTCAAGTGTACCTCATTACGAGGAATGTACCTCATTTGGGGTCTTAAAAAGTTCTTGTTCCTCGAAGTTCCTCAAAATTCCACATTGAAAGACTCTGTGACACATTCAGTGTTAAGAATTTTTTAAGTGAAATCCATTGTAAATAGAAATGAATCATAGTAATTCTTTAAAAGATCTTATTTCTAAGTAAAAACAGCATATTTTAACCATCCTATGACCTTCCTAGTTGAAGTTGTTAGTAAGCCATTAGTATGTGTTCCACATTTTGCCCATTTGTTCCACATTATGAGGGCTAGCGTTCCTTGTTTTGGATATGGAAGGTTCAGAGCTATGCCTTACATCTTCTTGGTATTGCTGATACACAATATTGTGTCTGCCATGTCTTATGTCACTATGACTGCTCTGTTTGAGTTAGATCTGTGAAACACTTCTATTCCCACAAACAGTGAGACAACTCTGACCTGCCATTCACTAATAATTCAGGGATTTCACTGAATGTGACTTGGAATTAAAGACCTGATTTTCCTGGACCTCCTTTGTCTGTAAGTCCAATACATCCTCTGATACTACAACTAGGGATGCAAATCTTCACTGTGAGATACATAAAGCATGACAGAAGGACAGTTTTATAACCCAGCACCATCCAAACATCTGAAATAAACTCCCATCGCTTGTTCAGTAGTGTAACTCACTATGGTTCTCCTAGAGAAAGGAGGTGCTGCCAGTGAGATGATACTAACAAGGCAAGAATGTCATAACTGAGCATCCTTGGAATAGCTGTGAATCTATAAATCTATAATTATGGAGTCTTGTCCCTTTCAAAGGGAGTCTTTATTCTTTAGAGGGTCAGCAGTATTTTAAAACTGACAGCACAATAACTGAAATGATGGTTAAGTGAAAAAGATGAACATTGGCTCTTTGTTAACCAGACAGGCCCCCTCAATAAAGTGCCCTTTTTCAGGGAGGACTTGGGAATGCAGCCTTGTTGCAAGTGGAAATGAAGTGAATCAAACACAGGATAAAGCCAATAACCAACGTTTATCTTTATAACCAAAAGAGATAAATTGACACATACAGGAAAACTGTTACAAAATTATACGGTATTCCTCTGAGAAACAGACATATTTTCAACTATTTCATCCAAACTATACAGAATAAGGACATAATTGCAACATTTAGATGATTCAGGTTTGTGAAGCACACAGATATGTTTTGTATATATTACATGAGAAGTAATAAGAGAAGGCAATAAGGAAATAAACAGATAAAGGATTAGCAACTACACTCACAAGTGAGGATGTAAAAAAGCTTGATTTGGGAAAGACAGGAAGAAAGTGAGTAATAAGCCAACAAAGACAATATGGGAAAATGTAACCCCAACATTCGAGAGAACAGGAAGCATGTATGGATAATTAGGAGAAGATAAAAGGGATATAAATGAATCAAAGATGAAGAGCTTTTTGAGAAGGAAGATAAAGAATCAGGGACAAGCGAGAAGGCTAAATATAAAGGAAAATGTGCCTGAGCCAGGATGTATAAAAGTAAAATGTGACAAATTGTTTAAGATGGAGCATAAATAGTTTAATAAGTATCTGGATTTCATAAATATGTTAATATCTGAGCACACTCCTGATGTAGTTATGTGAATAATTCACCTGCTTCAGGGGCAGCTTGGTACAAAGAAACAGTCATCCATTAAAGGAGAAACATTTTTTTTTTTGGTCATTGCTACTGTTGTTGACTGATACAAGAAAGTGAAAATGGAGATATGATGGGTTATAAAAACGATGAGAAAAGATTAAAATGTTTAATGTATTTGGAGAATACAGGCATTCAGGGTTAGATTTAGGTGGAAGAATCCTATATGGAAGATACAAAATAATATATTTTAGAGGAAGGAAGGTGTGCAGGCAATTACGGAGAGAACATACAAGATTCTGAGAATTAGTAGATTATATGCTCCTAAAGCAAAGGTACAAAATTATGTTATATAAGGAAACTGATACTCTGTTGTTGTTAAGAAAGATGCTGATTTGGATTGGGAGTTTAATTAAGGTCTACCTATAATAAAAAATATTACTATGGGCATTATCCAACCATAAATAAGGACATAAATACCACAGGCAGGTGCCAGCAGCACTTCAGTAATTAAATTAATATAAAAACTAAGTAATTCTATTAGTGCAGTGGCATTCACCTTCTTTAGTAAGTTAATTAGTTACTTAACAAAGTTCCAGAAGGATATCAATATATTTTTGTCAAAGGAGGTAGCTCCAAAGTGAAGGTACAGCTATACAATTATAAGTGTAATGCAGAGGATGCTGAAAGAGTTCATGAGCACAGAATTCCTCTCAAAGCTAAGTTTCTGTGTGAGAAAAGGTCTGTCCTTCGGGAAAAGTGACATAATGGAGAAGAAATCTAATAAATCCACAAAAACAACTATAGCAGTAAGAAATGTACTGCTTTTACAAGCAGGAAATATTCATCCAAACTACATTCCAATTAATAATTACCAAAACAAAGTAATAAACAATAAAAACCTATCTCCATTGTGCATGAGCACTGTAAGCATACAAAAATGGACCCTGTTAAAATGGGTCTATATCAGAACATTGAAGTACTAAAACTTCAAATGTTCTGATATCGAACACTATTCAGAGAATGCTAAGAATAGCAAAGCTGCAGAATAGCAAATTCTTTCCTATGGAAAGAATTTGGTTGGCCGTTTCTGTGGCTTCGCTATTCTTAGCGCTATGGTGAAAAGTTGCGGGTTGGGTTCAAGTAAGTGTGCGATTGTTTGTACGTTAGGGTTAGGGGCGGGTTAACTGAGTCAGGGTTAGGGCGCGGGTTAGGCATGTGTGCGATAGTGACAGACTTTAGGGTTAGAGGCAGTTTAAGTGAGTTAGGGTTAGGGCACAGGTTAGGTGAGTGTGCGATAGTGACGGACCTTAGGGTTAGGGTTTGGGTTAAGGTAAGTGGGTAGATAGTAGTGTATGTTTAGTTTAGTGTAGCGTTAGATGTAGGAATTTAAGTGTATGTGTGTGGGTGCTGTTTGCTTGATGTGCTTGTGTTGTGTGTATGTGTTTCAGAGCAGCAAATTTTTTCCATGGGAAAAAATTCGCTGTTCTGAATGTTCAATATTTTCATGTTTAGATGTGTTGGGGCTGATGAAATAGCGTTCGCTAGTTTCATCTTTTGATAACGTGATATAAACATGTTAAAATCATGGTTCTTGCAAAATAAATAAAAAAAATGTAGCAAAAGTGAAATCCTGGCAAAAAGATGACTCATAGCCACTGCCTTCTAAAAGTTACAGCTTCCTACCATGTATACAGACAATATTCAAGGCATCAGAAAAGGAGGAGAAGCACCAAAGATGGATCATATTCAAACAGGGCCAAAGGCAGGGTAATGGTTTGGCTCCTCCCCAATAGCAGCACCATCCCCACCCCCAGCCATTCCAGTGTCCCATTTCTTGGCTATTTCTCCCTAGTTATCATAAACACTGTTCAAACCTGTGAGTGCACACTATTTTCTTTTTTACTTCTGCACTGTTTAAAGATATTTAAAACTTTTATTTCAGATGTTATAGCACTAACACTGATTGCTATTTTCTAAATAAAACAATACAGTCTCACAATGAGAGCAGACTTAGCGTGAACAGTAAGCTTCTCTGCCCTTAAAACTCACATTCATTGAAATAGCACTGAAATCCACATGCAAAGAAAATGCATCTGGCCAGTGATGGATTAAGTTTATCTATGGGCTGTTTTCAAACCATAGGATCCTTGCACACATTTTTGGACCATGTATACATGCACGTGTTCTTTGATGTACCATCCTGATTGCATTAAATTATATTCCTTGTATATACAGCACCATTTGTTAGAGCGTGTTTTAAATTTGTAGGTTTGATCATTTTTCAAGTAAGCAATGAAACAAAATGTGTGAACCAATAAGGGAAAAACTACCCATTACAGAATATTTAAACCACAAAAGACCACTCAAACTTCTGTCATTACAATCCACCAATATCAGTCAATATACACAATCTCTCTGCAGAAGTAAATGTCATCTGAATAATTCCACATTAAAGAGAACTATAACTAATGAACAGGTTGCTTCTGGCAAGCAACTTTACATTTTGGCATTTCATGCACAAATTCAGTGCATGCTGCACTTGAAGAATAAATTGCCCATGTTACATTTAAAAGATGAATTGGTAAACTGGTAATATTGCAAAAGAGAATGAGTAATAAACTCAACAGGTTCATAGTTATTAGGCATGGCATCCAAAGGAAGACACACTCAGGAGTGCAGTACCCCATCCCCCCTTAAAGAAGACACAACATGGTGTGGGAGCAGAACCCACAGCCTTCTGCACCAAATAAAAGTATACTATCTGTTGTACTACTAGCACTGATATTAAAATGTAGAGCAAAACAGTGATGATGACCATTTGCTAAACAAAACAGTTGCACATTGAAAAAAAAAACTTAGTATAAGTAACAGTAAACTTCTCTTGCCTTGAACCTTAACATTCCTTAAAATGCACAGTAAGTCAATATTCCTTGAAAAAGCACAGTAGCTCAATAGTCTGAAATTGCACAGAAGTTCAATAATGTTTTTAAATTAACAGCAACACAACATTCTTTGAAAATCCATTAAAACTCAACAGTCCTTGCTGATGACAGTTTGGCAGTTGATATAGATTCAGGCTCTAGGGTTCTGTATTGAAGGTACAGGGTTTAAGCCTGCATGAGTTAACCGATCTGCCATCCCTAACTGGGGAATTACGCATACACACACACACACACACACACACACACACACACACACACACACACACACACACATACCTATTTCTGGATCTTAAATGGTTCGTTCTCTTTGAATGTTTGCGTGTGTGTGTGTGTGTGTGTGTGTGTGTGTGTGTGTGTGTGTGTGTGTGTGTGTGCATTGTATTAAGGATGCCCTTTGCATACATCCTTAAAGAAGAAATGTAAGTTTTTCAGTGGACCCTCCTCCCTAGCTAGTTGGCCACAGATGACTGCCTAGGTCGCCTAGTGCTGGATTTGGTTCTGGGGGGCATTGGCCTTAATTTAAAAAAAATCCAAATTAAATCCTGTAGGTCTTAGTGAAAGTAACACTCCCAATGACAAGACATACAACAGAGTGCTTTTTCAAACCCAGTAGAGCAAATCAGCCAAAATGTTGATTGTTGTAAAATTTCATCCCACACACATTATTATTAACCTTAAAAAATAGTATGAATAATAACTGTATAAAAGTACTGGGAACTAATTTTCTTTAGAGATTTAAATCAAGCATATTAATGCCAACACACACGCACATGCACACACACAGACACACAAACACACACATGCACACACGCACACACGCACGCACACACACACACACACACACACACACACACACACACACACACACACACACACACACACACACACACACATGCAAAAAAACAACAATAAGTTGATTGTTTTCCCTTAATAATCTCACATAAATAGTATGAGGGTACACAAGACCAAACTCAGCCAAAGTTGAGAAAACAAATGCACCCCAGGTCCTGCCAAAGAGCAGAAACATTCACCTAGTTCATCTGCTGGTGATTCAAAACAAAACAAAAAAATCAACAACTGTTATGATTCAAACATGTTGTATTCCATAATACTTTGAAAAATTGATATAGAAGAGAGTGTTGATCCTATGACTGTCCTTGATGCATTCTGTTACTTTCTATCCTTCTATCCATAGTACAAAATAGGCTATACTCTTTCTTCCTAAAGACTACAAGGTAATCAAAAATAAATTACATGACACCAAAACTAGATACAAGCAAATAAAAGACAAAGGGATGCATTCCAAAAGATTAGTGGAATTATACAGAGTAGTCCAAGTTCCACTCAAGATTTGTAGTAAGTTAAGTGTTATGCAAATGTGTTCCAGTCTAATGAACATATCTCAAAACAATCTAGACACAACAGATAACCAGAAATATCAGCACAACTACAGTCAGGCACTGCAAAATTGTATTCTGAAGAAAAATTGTCCACAAGGTGATATACTACTATTAGCAATGTACTTGTGTGACAAGTAGGCAAACTCAACGGGAGATGTCAGATATGTGGAAAATATAGAAAGTGGAAAGATGTGCATCAACAATAGTCCCATAAAACAACACATTTCCACAATATGCTGTAGATATCTTTGCAAAACACAGAAGCATATATACATACACATCTGTTACCATTTTCAGAATCTGTCATAATTTACAGAAAATTAAATTAAAAAAATATCACGGAGGAGTGGTATCCATGGCTACATTGCCTAACTTCAGCTAAAACTGGGAGTGGGATGTGTGTGGGGAGCACATGTAATGCCCACATATAAGGAAATAGGGAGATAGCAAAGCAGTTGTAGGGTGATGGTGAAGAAGACGGGCACATAAGAGGGATGATCGACTAGGAAGGTCAGAGGGAGATTGCAAATAGGCTCCATTTTTTTTTTTAGAATAAACTGTATGGAAAAGGCATAGAATGAAGAGGTAGAGACAAATGTACTTACAATACTAGCACATAGCAAGTAGCACAAGGCATGATGATCAAACACCGCTAAGATATATATAAAAGTTAGGTGAGGTACACAGGCAGCACACATATGGACTGTACAATATGGGCGAAGGAAAGATGACAAACTGGATAGGGATGCATACCAGCCATGGTGCGCATCAGTAATACATTGTGTACTAATGCAAAAAGCAGTGCTATGATGTTGCAAACTGTGTGACAGTCATACAAGCAGGAGTACAACTGATGTTAGGCATGTGATACACACACCAATAAATAGGGTTTTCTGGAATCATAGTACATAATGAGCACCATCCACTAGATGTTGGAAGTGCAAGTGTTAGGCAAACAACAGCAACACTGAGCAAACATCGAAAAGGAAATGCAGGAGCACACAAGCAGACATCACTTTCAAACTCCCAGCCCTGCATGCAATAGGCAAACACCTAAGCACAGTGCCAAGTGGTAGTGCTGCAGCAAATGAGTAATTTTGCTGTGTACTATGTGCAGCACATAGTAAGATAGAATAAAAGGAATCATGACATCAAACTAGACATTACATGCCTGAGGTAATGCAGATGGTGGGCAGGCAGGCAATGTAGATATGTGACATGCAATGATATCACACAAGCCAAGCATACAGAAGTCCTTCACAAATACCCACACCAATGACAAGCAATGTGAAATTGTAATATAGAAACCACATGATGATACAGATACATTGCTAAATAGCATTTGAAAAAAAAAATTAAGGTATGCAAGCCTGTGCATACATAGTTATGCAGGAAGTATAGAAAGCACACCCGGGGAATGCACAATATACAAGTAAAACATGAACACAAACAGAAACATCACAATTATCACCACATTGTGTGGATATGCATTGTATGTGTATGACAGCCTATCGTGGTGGCAGAATGTCTTATATGTTCAGCACAACTAAATTTCAATGATGTTGCATTACACTAATGTCCGCATAAACGTTTACATATGCCATGTATATATGAAGCATATAGCCAAAAGCTATGAGGAGAAAGGGGAATGGACAACATTTGTATAAAGCAGTAAGGAAATGCATGCATAAATAACTAGGCAAGTAGAGTATAGGACAAGCATATCCAAGTAAAAACATTGCATATGCATGCTTCCCCAACACAAGATGGACTACAATTCCCCTGCAAGGTACATGAAGCAAAAAGCCAATATGTAACAGGTGTCCATTGAGTATTGGTGATGGCTATTAACATGTCAGTGTACAAGTGGCACAGACAACATACTAACATGCAACAGGTAAACAGCAATTGGCATAGGTGCATAATGACAGTAGGACTGAATATCATATACCCATATATACCACCATGCAAAGATAAGACAGCAAGTGGCACACTCACAAAAATCAATATTAATAGTATATGTAAATATTTAAGCCTAATCAAAGGACAGTTGTGTAAACACAACTATGGTGCACCACCTGTGGGAGAATTACTCATTCATAATATTGCATTACAAGGGGTGATTTGTGTATTGTCGATAAGGGCATACAAATGTACAGTCATACATACCAGTGCAGTTGTAGTATACAGAATGAAAAATGCACATGTAGGTTAACAGGTTAACATGTGTAAAATGCAGCAAAGGTTTAGATATTTCCAAAGAGAAGCTATAGGCACAGTGCAGTAGTGTTTGCCATAATAACATGATCCATAATACAGGCATTCATTACTTGTGTCATTCATATGAAAATATGCATTTCTGAAAGATATTGTGGTATGTCAATCCTTATCATTAATGCCATATAATAAGGAGACTTGCTATGCAGATGTTAACAACAGAGAAATACATTATGACATTAAGAAATACGTGTCCTGCATGGCACACACATAAGCATTAAACATCACACACAAGGGCAGCAAGCCAGTGAAACCTCTTGACACATCAATATCACAAAAAGAACAAATACATTGAAATGGCATGTATGTAAACAGGCATACCAAAAACAAACATAGACATGACTACAAAATATTCACATATATCACCCATGTGCATAGGTGACAAGAGAATAGCACTGCAGTGATATGTGTGTGAAGTGTTAATAAACGTAGCAATTACAATGTAGCACACTTGTACATGTCATCATCTTTCCATGTAGTCACATGATCACTGCCAGCAGGACTAGTGTGTGACACTGGCAGATTTCTAACTACATCAGAAATATCTGTCAAATATGAGGTCAGACTAGATCAAAAATACAATCTCATGGGCCACTGTGTACAGATGAGGCAAGCCACTTACAGAGCTCAGGAACATGTTTCCTGCATTTCCATAACACTATCTTCAGAAATGCTAGCATCTGATGGTCATATGACACTATGGTGATAATGCCAGCTACATATTTTAACTTACCACAATACACCCGTAATATATAACCTCATACTACCTGACTTGTGAAGTGTGCATCATGAGGTACATCTTAAAAAGCATGACTGCAGTATGGGATGTGTGCACAAATGTATGCTTAATGCTGAAAGATAGCTGACTAGGTGTGAAAAAAGTGGACACTGTCATCTATGCTAGCAAGTCTGGCTGACGTCTTGTACATAATTTCAGATTAACCTGTGTATTATATGCCAGCATGACTAGCTGTGATACTGTAAATAAGTTCTTGTATGTTGATTAATTCTCTGTTTGTACAGGATGTTTTAAAGAGTTGAGCAGTTCTCTGTTACATGTCTAACTGCACATGTTTGTGAAGGTGATTCTAAATGCAGGCTGTCTCAGAGTCAGCTGATCTACAGATGGTATGATCGGAATGTTTCCAGTTGTAATATGTTTACTTTCAGAGACTGAAAGACAGAAAAGAAACTTTAATAAACAGCTGTCTGTTGATTTTCAAATATTGAAATGAAAATAACTGGAACTGAGACAGTTACCCTAGTCTATAATACAGCCTGCTGAAGACAGTTGAAGTCAGTTATAGTAGTAGTTGTTCAATTGTGTTCAATTGAGTTCACAGCTCAGTTCACTTCAGTTCAGCTCAAAGTTGTACTGAAAAGTGGATACCCAAAGGACTCACCAAGAACTGTAAGCCTGCCTTTCTCTGTTGTGATGTTTAGTTTAGATCAGGGACAGTGTTCTTCAGTTAGATAGGAAATTATAGCTAATTAGTCAGATTTTTTTTCTAAATGTTGGCAGTTATCAGTGCCTAGAGTTTACCGTCTGCCACTTTTAGGCATAGCACATGACATCCCTTTTTCAGGTCATATGGGTATAAAGCATACTAACAGACATATTATGCAGAAATGTTATTGACTTGGAATTGCAAAAGCTGTAGTAGGATATTGAAGAACTTGTGAACAGTGCCACAAAATTGGCAAGGCAGGGGACAAGGTTAAAGCTCCATTAATGTCTTTGCCTGTTATTGAAGAGCCATTTCAGAGGGTGACCATGGATACTGTGGAACCTCTGAATACTCCAAGTTCTACAGGGAAGAAATATATCCTGGTGGTAGTGGATTATGCTTCCAGATACCCTGAGTTGGTGGCTGTATCATCTATTGAGGCAGAAAAGGTGGCAAATGCTCTGCTAGATATTTTCACCAGGGTAGGTTTTCTGAGGGAGGTACTGACAGAGCAAGGTGCCAACTTCATGTCAGACCTGCTGACTTGTTTGAGGAAGCATTGTGGGGTGAAATATCTAAAGACCACCCCCTATCATCCCTAGTCTAATGGTCTTGTGGAGAGGTTAATACATTCAAGACTATGCTACAGGCATTGGCAGATCAGTTTAAAAGGGAGTGGGAAAAGTATTTGCCCCATGTATTATTTGCATAGAGGGAAGTACCACAGGAACCTACAGGTTTTTCACCATTTGAGTTGTTATACTGGCATAGGGTGAGTGGGTCTTTATCTTTGATCTGAGATGAGTGGGAAGGTGAGAGTGAATCTCACAAGGAGTTTGTTGTGGCATACATCCTTAACTTCAGGACAAGAATTAAGGAGCTTATGGGTTTGGCCCAAGAGAACTTAGCAGTAGCCCAACAGTAGAAAAAGGTTTGGTATGATAAGAGTGCTTGAGCCTGAAAGTATGCTGAGGGACAGAAGGTTAGTGCACTTGTTCCTGTTAGACATCACAAGTTACAAGCATCTTGAGAGGGACTCTTTGAAATGGTAAGGAAAGTCAGTGAAATGAACTACATGGTAAACCTGGTAGGTGGGAGAGAAGGGCGCAAACTATACCATGTAAATATGGCAAAACCTTTTAATGATAGGAGGCCCTCATATTGAATATTCACAGTGGATGGCAGGAAGAGTCTGAAGGGAATATGATAACCGATCTTCTTGGTGAGGCTAGGAATGACACCTCTGTGAAAGAGATAGCATATCACAGAAGTTAACTCTTTTATCAAATCCAAGAGATAAGAGCAGTATTGAAGGAATTTGGGGATATGTTCACAGGGAAACCTGAGCGTACTGACTTGGTGCAGCACCATGTGGGCATCCCAAAAAAACAATCAAGCAGGTTCTTTATATTGAGTGCCTGAGAGAGTTAAACAGACTATTAAGGAGTAGATAAGGGAAATGTTAGAACTATGGGTAATTCAGGAATCCAATAGTCTCTGAGCTTCCCCAGTAGTGCAGTACCAAAGAAGGATGGTAGTGTCAGATTCTGCATAGACTATAGAAAATTAAGCAGTTACACAGAGTCAGATGCATACCCCATGCCAAGAACAGACAAAGCCTTAGAACAGCTGGGTGGGGCTAGGTATCTGACCACTAGTCATCTGTCCAAGGGATACTGACAAGTACCCTTGACTCATTGTGCTACAGAGAGGTCAGCTTTTGAAACTCCGTTTGGATTGCATTAATTTACAAGTATACCCTTTGGAATGAAAATGGAGCAGCAAATTTCCAGAGACTGGTAGATCACATCTTAGTAGGAGCAGGAGATTATGCTCTAGTATACCTGGATGATATTGCTATTTACAGCCATTCCTGGCAATAGCATATTCAACTTGTTAGAGAGGTCTTGGGTAGATTAAAAAGGGCATGATTAGCAATCAAACCCAGTAAGTGTCAGGTGGGTATGGCAGAGTTCACTTACTTACTACACAGAGTGGGGAGTGGTAAGATTAGGCCAGAGCCTGTCAAAGTGGATGCTATTCATGCATGGCCAGTTCCTGTTATTAAAAAACAAGTGAGAGCATATCTAGGGACAGCAAGGTACTATAGAAAATTTGTGCCCAATTATAGTACAATAGCTGGACCCCTGACTGAGCTGACTAGGAAAAATAAACTGGATAAGGTAGTGCAGACCACAGATTGTGAGCAGGTATTCCAAAAACTTAAGGATATTTTGTTAGGACCCCTGTGTTAGCCACAAAGCTTCAAATTATGGGATGGGGGGCTGTATTAGCCAAGTTTCCTAAGAAGGAGAAGTGCACCCAGTGGTATATCTTAGCCATAGACCTCAACCTAGGGAAGAATGTTATGCAGCTGTGGAGAAAGAAATGTCTAACCATAGTATGGGCATTGCAGAAGCTGCAACCCTATCTATTTGGAAGAAAATGCACAGTATTCACAGATCATAACCGTTTAACATGGCTAAATAGAATCAGCAAGCAGAATGCCAAGTTACTGAGATAAAGTCTAGGATTGCAAACATATGACATGACAATACAACATGACAGTGGGGTTAATAATGCCAATGCAGATGGATTGTCCATGAGAGGAGTGGGTTGATATATTCCAAGGCAGACCCATTTTTCTCAAGCATCATTTTTCAAGGGTCACTTGAAAATCATGCTTGAGCCATAGGGGGTGAAAAATCTGATGAAATTAGACACTGTCATCTGTGCTAGCATGTCTGGTTGACTTTTTATGCATAATTTCACATTAACCTGTGTATTATATACCAGTATGACTAGCTATGATATTCTAAATAAGTTCTTGTATGTTGTATGTTGATAATGCTCTGTTTGTACAGGAAGTTTTAAAGAGTTGACCAGTGTTCTGTTACAGGTCTAACTGCACATGTTTTTGACAGTGATTCTAAATGTATGCTGCCTCTTAGTCAGCTGATCTACAGATGATGTAATCAAAATGTTTCCAGTTGCTCTGTGTTTACTTTCAGAGATGGAAAGACAGCAAGGAACTTTAATAAACAGCTGTCTGTTGATTTTCAAACAGTGAAATGAAAATAAGAACTGGAACAGATGAGACAGTTAACCTGGTTTATAAAAGAGCCTGATGAAGACAGTTAAAGTCGGTTATAGTAGTAGCTGATCAGATGTCTTCAGTTGAGTTCACAGTTCAGTTTATTTCCATTCACATTTGTACTGAGCAGTGGATACCCAAAGGACTCACCAAAAATTGTAAGCCTGCATTTGCTCTGTTGTGATATTTAGTTTAGATCAGAGACAGTGTTCTCCAGTTAGATAGGAAATCATAGCTAATTAGTCAAAGCTTTTCTAAATGTTGGATTTCTGTCCTTCAGTACTAATTTCATTTTCCTGGTGACTGAATACTGTTTGTTTATTGACATTACTGTTTTATACTTTAAATCGTTTTATTCATTATTAAATATTCTATTATGTTACATTGTGACTGATCAATCATTGTATTCTTTAGTGATTTAAGAGTGCTAATACCTGCTTTGATAATTCCCGGGCCACTCCAAAAGCCTGACTGCTTTAGGTTCATTTTCTACCATTTGTTTTAATACCTAATTTTAATAATCGGACAATCCTTTGAAAGGGCATGCAGACACTGTGGTTGGTGGCAGCATTTTTGCTGTGTCATTTGGGGACGGGTCACAGCTGAGAAATCTGTGTCATGGTTTCACAGAAGTGTTTAGATGTATGAGATTCAGTTTATGTGAGTGTATCAGAGGTCTTAAACTGGGGCACATTGCTCTGGATTGAGTGTGTAATAAGAAATTAGATTAGGGATGGACTGAAGTATACAGTCCAGTTCCAGGTTACAGAGCATGCTCCTGTTGTACTCTTAGAGGAAATTAACCTGTTTAGTGGCAGTCTCACATTGGAGTCAGTAGTTTGGGTTGAAGTTCCTTAGTTACTGATGTAGGATAGTAGGGGACATCACCTATTTGGTGGAAGTGTGGTGGGATATTAGCTAGACGTCACACCAGGAACACTTTTTTGGCAGCATTACATGACTGGATAACATAGACAATACTTATGGTCCAGTGGGTCATCCCTGATGGGGTCAAATGTTTTGAGTGATCTCAATTGTGGTCTTCCAGAAGGATCTGAGCATGGCCTGTGTCATGTCTTGGAAGAACTTGCCCATTGTCCTCCTCATCTGCATCTGGAATTCATTGATGACATCATCATGGATCTGGTCCCTCAGGTCTTCTGGCTAGCATTGTGGAGATTGCTGTCACTGTTGGTCTGCAGGAATGATAGCCTGTACTGCTCCCAGTCTCTCATCATCATCATCATCATCATCATCCTGGTGTTCCCCCGGTCTTTGTAGTCAGATTCTGCTGGAAGTGGTTGAGCACTTTGTTGTCTTTTTTAGTGCATGGGTAGACTGGCAAAAGTCCTGTACTCTGTAACATCTTCAAATATTCCAGAAACAGCATTAAAAGTAAAAAAAAACAGCAATACTTAGTTAAAAATGATTAATACATTGTGCACAGTGTCTATGTCTTTTATATGTCATGTGTTGCTAAGGTGAGAATTAATCCATCTTTACTGCTTTTGCTAAACACTATAATACATCCAACCCTAAGGTATTCCAAATGTTTCTGTTATGTAAGTCAGATTTTTACAGAAAACACATTTGCAATACATCAACATCATATGTAATGCATTCAGATAATTGAATAAGTCTGACAGACTGTATCATAATCTCCTTATGTAGAAACACATATCATACACATCATGTGATAGTGTAATGTATGCTACTATCAAAGTTGTTTAAGAAAGCTTAACAATTACAATATGCATATTGGAAGTGTAACAAAACAGAGCTATGAGATATCAGAGTACATGTCAGAGCAGCATATAAAATGGCATGTAAAAGAGGACAAACACACATCGATATCATAATCTATCTGCATGTAATAAACATGGCAAGGATTGCTATAACTGCTGCATTACAATATGTAGCAAGGTATGCAAATGTCACTGAATAATTACCTCGGCACCACCTAATCAGTATAATTAGTTGACATACACACAAGTGAATAAAAAGACAAATATATGATGTGCAATTAACAACATCAACAGTTCCTATACAAGATGTCTGTAATGATTGACTGCCTAACATTACATATTACAAGTGTAAAAGTCACATTACAGGCTTGTAAAGATGATTAACAAATGCAGAAGAAAAGCTGTCAAGTTGTAATTATCACATGGCTGACATGAGGGTGTATGCAGCAATAACACCATTGCAACACATAAGCAGCAATAATCTAGACAGACTCACATGTATAAAACATGTGGGGATGACCAAATGCATACATCTGATCTTTTGAAAATCACCATATATAGCACATGTAAGTATATTATTGGGATATTTACACAAATGAGCTTAACATTGCTCTATGAGTAATTTATAACACCCAATATACTTACATGAGAATGGGAATTGAATGTAAGGGTCACAAGTTTACACTCAAAAACAGCATAGCCTTGCTATGCTATATGTACATAACAGACACATATAAACTTTGTTGTCAAATTTCACAAGTGACACTGAACCAAGGAATGCTGCAGAGATAGGTATAGCTGCCATCCTGAAAACGGATATGCTCATAGTGCACATAAGTTGTACAGATGCACTAACACAACACAGATTGTCATGTGAGACAGTAACACAACACAGACTATCATGTGAGACAGTAAGTTGAAAATATGTATGCAGTGATCTAACAGCCATACTTATGTACCTAAACATCAGTTCAAGAAGAGCCGAAATCAAACTATACACCTCAGACAACAGCACTATGCTAAGAGACAGCAGACACCCATTCAATGAATGAACAAAGTATGCATTCCATAAATGAAGTTGAAAACCATCACCACCACACATACAAGTTGCTCACTGCATGCTGTTAAGACAGCAGAAAAAAGTAAAAGCTGTGTTGTATGCTATTGGCAAGAAGTACCAAGTCAGCAAAGACACGTACCTTACTCATAGCTGAAACATTGTACAAGTAGAACACAGATGACTATCA